>NW_016157363.1:341302-341730 GCF_001687245.7 Rhagoletis zephyria | reverse complement strand
ACCTTTCCGAAAGCAACCGCTACATGGTAAGCCGGGGTGTATCAATTTGAGTAAATTAGCGTACTTTGATTTCGAAATTTTGAAGTTTAAAGCAGTTCTGAAATTTACCGTTATATGAAAAGCGGCCTCAATTTTAGTCCGCTTTCAATAATCTTCAACGTTTTGCTTTTATGTGGCAAGCACAATAACCATACCGAGTTTGGTACAAATTGGTAGAACGGTTACCGAGATACATATATGTGATCATAAGTGGGCGGTGCCCCGCCCATTTTCCAAAAATTTTATCATAAACGTATTTCTTGGTAAAGAGTTGTTGCAAGCATCAATTTTTAATAAATTAGCTTTAATATTTACTGATTTATCGAAGATTTCGTATTTCTCTAAATTACCGTTATATGGGATATGGGCGTGGTTATTGTCCGATTTTT
>NW_016157363.1:338809-341277 GCF_001687245.7 Rhagoletis zephyria | reverse complement strand
TTTATTTTTTAACAATATAAAACGCGTTTAACCATTTCACTACTTTTCTTCAACAAAGTAAACAAGCAAACAAATCAAAATGGCTGTATTACCCGAGCAGAAGGGTGCTACCACATGTTCGAAAATTAGGGACAGTGAAATAAACCACTTATATTTCATAATGACCTCCACAACATAAGGTTAGGTTTGAATATGTGCTTTTTAAATAACAACCTCTAAAAAAATTTCAATTATGGCCATTTTTTTAACAAAAATGTATGTTTTTCTTTGGAAAATACATAATAATAGTAAATATTTTTTGCATTTTTTAATAAACAATATTTAAAAAGCAAATATTTACGCCTGCGTCGATATTTTTTATAATATAAAATATTTAGAAAAAGAAAATTTGGAATAAAAAATCGCGCGATGAAATTTTGAAATTCGAAAACTGTTATTATCTTCGAAATCAATTAACCGTTGAGAAAATAAGGCACCACGTTCGAAAGGTATTTTAAACATCTTTCGTTTGATATACATATTTTGTGAATTCGTATAAGACATTTAGTTCTTTTGCAAAAAACACTTGCACTTTTCGCACTTCCTTTTGATGCATTTCACGCATTTTTATATACAAGACATTTTTATAAAACACCCAGTAACCATAATAGACATCACTGGGGCGGCAGCCCCAGGTTTACCACACAGAAAGGGAATTCTAGTTACCTCATCCTTTCCCATGGTTACATCACTGGGGCGGTAGCCCCAGTTGGTGCACACCGACCGGAGAATTCTATTTGGTAAGGGTTATAATCCTAAAGCGCGGCCGAAGGCCGTCTACGCAGAAAGGAATTCTACGCAAAAATACTGTGAACGCAAGTAAAAATTGTGATTTTTGGCCATTTTTCTAAAAGCAAATTTCGATCTTTGACCTTCGATATCTCGCTTAATTTTAATTTCTGCAAGTAAATTTTAGTAACGTTTATAATCAGCTCAAAAAGCTCTTGCGACTCCTATTTTTAGTTTTTTTCTAGCTATTTAAAAAAAAATTAAAAAACCTAAAAAGGGAAAATTTGGGAAAAAAATCGCGCGATTTTTTATTACAAATTTTCGTCTGCACGCTATTAAATCGCGCAATTTTTTATTAAAAATTTTCGCCTGCGGCGCTATGTGTTTTGTAATAAAACCCAATATTTTATAAAACTTAAAATGTGGACTCAAAAATGCTGCGATATTACTTTTCAACTTTAAATCGTCTGGCAGCACCAACTTCGGTGTTCAGTTGCAACCCTCGCATGTTTACTACTTCACTGCTTTTATAAATGTTTTATCGTAGTTAAATTAACAAAAATAGCATATTACTTAAAAGAAAATGGTCATGTGCATTAAAAGTGCTTACATTTAAGTCACATTTATCTATTTCACGCTCTTTTGGATGATAAAATCGATGCAATTAGCATCAACATATTTGGTGAATTTCGCAACTTTAACAACAAATTACTTAAAAACTATAAGTGGCCGCGGGTTGGGGTCTTCACTTTTCGAATCAAAATAAGGAATTTTTAAGTAAAGCCATTCTAAGAGGCCTACCCAAGAAGGGCTGAAAAAGTCCTTGCATGCCTTCTAGAAGGGCATATCCATTTAAAATTTACGCGAATTACAAATGAGTTCCAATAAACATTTTAAGTTGCAATAACATATATTTAATATAAACCTTAACAAATACTTCAAAGATGTTCGATTTTTATAAATTGAAGAAGCAACTTTAAAAGAACTAAATAAATAAATTAATAAAAGGCCTTCTGAAGTAAGTCCTTCCATGGGTAGCGAAAGAAGCCATTTAATTTGCGCCACTCCACACAAAAAAGAAAAGAGAAAGTAATGTAGGGTGGAAGGCCTCTTGACTCTCAGGAAAGCCTTTCGGAAGTGCTTTTATCTCCTGAGATTATCTACTGGGAGGTTGCCGTGTTTTTGTACTTTGTGTAGATGTAATTATTTTTTGGTGAAATTTGGATTATTGGTATGTACTTAAATCCCAGCAAACATTTTGAGTAATAATTGAGTGTTTAAGGAGTCCTATTTCAGAGAATTTACGCTCATAATGGGCTCATTGAAGAGTCCGATATGAGGGTATTTCCCTTCCTCCGAAGGTCGACTGATATGAGTTTAAATTCATACATCATATGAGCCTAAATATGAGTCTTATTGGATTCTTATTGGCCTCATATACGTCTCATTTTGGACTCTTTTGAAACAGTTTTTGGCCTCATATAAATATGAACCATTTCAGACTCTTTCGAGGCTCTTATCGGCCTCATAAGTTGCTACATTCGGACTTATTTTAGGCTGTTCTTTGAGTCTTATTGAAGGCACTATATTTGCAAAGGAATTCAGCAAAAATTCTTTCAAATAACATACATACATACTTACGTGCATATACACATTCCAACATGCATTTAATAGCAGCAGCTGCAGCTAAATTTTGTTAA
>NW_016157363.1:310404-338784 GCF_001687245.7 Rhagoletis zephyria | reverse complement strand
TTGCAGATGTGGTCGCGTTAGTCTGTGTTTCAGAATCAGATTCGCTTGGAAAGTCTGAGTAGTCGACTGCTTCTCTTCTTGTAGTAATTGGTTTTGGTAGTAGGTGTGCTGCTGGTGTAACAGTTTTGTTTATTGCTGGGTTGGTAGATGTGCTTCTGTTGTGCGCCATTGTTGGTAGGTTGTATTCCTGATTACTTGTGTTGGGATTATTTCTTACTATTGTTGAGTATGGTTGCTGATTGTGTTGGTGTCTTTCGTTGTAGATGGCTAGCGCACCTTTGTAGTCTTTTTTGAGTGTAGTTTTAATCGCTTGTATTTCTTTTTGTTTGAGGAAGATGGGACATTTTTTGTCAGTGGCGATGTGGTTGGTGGGTTGTTGTAGTTGTCTAATGCAGTTTATGCAAGCCTCCTCGTTTTTGCATTTCTCTTCCATATCGTCGTTCAAGTGATAATTGCTTGCACAATTTGCGCATGTTCTTTCAGCTTTGCAGATTTTTGCTGTATGCCCATACCTTAGACAATTATTGCATTTGAGTGGTAGAGGAATGTAGGGCCAAACGTTGACCTTTTCATAACCGATTCTTATCTCTGATGGTAGATTTGTTGTTTCGAATGTGAGTATTATCAATCCCGTTTCAATGAGTTCGTAGTCGGATTTCTTTAGGATTTTCTTAACTTCAATTACGTTTTGCGTATCTAATTCCGAAAGTATGTAGTCTTCCTGTAGTCCTCTAAGATCGTTGCAGTAAATTACGCCTTTTGAATGGTTTAATGTTTTATGCTGTGTTATTTCTATGGATGTTGTTGTCTAGTGCTATTAGAGTCGTTAATTTGTTAGCCTGTAAGTTATTTTTTGTTTTAATAAGTATTTGTCCATTTTTGGTTTTCTTGCACTCCTCTATTTCACTGCCGCATGTTGCGTCAATTACTTTTTTAATTAAAAACGGTGAAGTATTTGATAGTGTCTGATTACTATTGGTTCTTGACATGATTAGGTAGACGGGTCCGGTATTTTTAAAGTTTGAAGATTTTGTTTTATCCCACTTAAGCATGGGGATATTTGATTTGCCTCGATCGGTCGTCTATCCCCATTTTAAGCGATTGAATGAATGTATTGGGAGATATTATATTTAGTTTTACGCAAGATAACGGATACAATATACATTTCAAAAGAATGTAGACTATCTTCGGCAAATAGCATCGATACTCAGGCACACTTCGGAAAAGACACAATAAAGAAATTAAACGCCATAACTGACGATCACTGCGACTGCTGCTCCCGCTCAGAAGACTTGCCTCATTTTTTATATACATGTCCACAATGGGATTCCATTAGAACAAAATTTCCACCACTTAACAAATTTAATTCCATCCACAAATGTTCAAAAATGAAGGACTATCTTGCCTCAAAACAATAAGTTCGTTCCTTACACAAATCAAAATAAAAATTTTATACAATAACCACCTTCAAACTTCTAAAGATTAACGAATATATAGTCCGAAAGAAGTCCTAGGTAAGTAATAAATATGAGTGTTCAAAAACAAAAAAAATTTTACTCTTAAATAATCTTTTAGGATTCATACATACACTGCCGGAACAAAGTATTGGCACAGCAAATTTTTCACAATATATGCATCAATTTTCATTCTAATATTTTTCCGCTAATTTCGTATAAAAATATAGTTCATTCCACAACAAAAAACATAAAAATATAATTCCTATACTTTGTGCAAAACTCGCGAAATTCAGCAAATTTTCATGAAAAGTTTCAACTTTTTAATCAGATTTTTTAGAATTCTTTTGAGTATGCAGATTTGTAGCCCAATCAATTTTAGTATAAAAATTAAGATTCGACATTTATATCTAAACTTGTTTATACAGAAATTGAAAAAAAATAGGAAGCAAAAAATGAATTTTGTTATTGACTTTGGAATCGATTTTGTTATCGATTTTGTAATCGATTTTTCGATAGATTTTGTAATCGATTTTTTATCGATTTTGTAATCGATTTAGTTAACGATTTTGTTATCGATATTTTTATCGATTTTGTTATCGATTTTATTATCGCTTTTGTTATCGATATTTTTTTCTTAGTTTGTGCTTTCGTTTTTGACTTGGATATGCTCTTAACCATACCACGTATTCTACGTTTAAATTTAGCGGGTGTATCTCCGATACAGCCTGCAGACCAAGGCGAAGGCGCTGGACAGTTCCTTTTTTTATATTGGCACAAGGTGCTCTCTCATAATTTAGATAATATATGTATGAATCCTAAAAGATTCATTTAAGAGTAAAATTTTGTTTGTTTTTGAACCTCATATTTATTACTTACCTAGGACTTCTTTCGGACTCATACATTCGTTAATCTTTAAGGAAGTTTGATGAGTGATATGGGTTATTGTATAAAATTTTTATTTTGATTTGTGTAAGGAACGAACTTATTGTTTTGAGGCAAGATAGTCCTTCATTTTGAACATTTGTGGATGGAATTAAATTTGTTAAGTGGTGGAAATTTTGTTCTAATGGAATCCCATTGTGGACATGTATATAAAAAATGAGGCAAGTCTTCTGAGCGGGAGCAGCAGTCGCAGTGATCGTCAGTTATGGCGTTTAATTTCTTTATTGTGTCTTTTCCGAAGGTGTGACCTGATATCCTGATGATAATTTGCCGAATGAAGTTAATTTTGAAAAAAATGAAGTTGTATGTTATTTTGGGTTAAATAAAAGTAAACTAAATGCTCTTGGAAAGGTTAATTGCTTCCTTATTGTTAATAACACAAAGGTTTATGTAGATCTGATCGTGGTAGAAGATGAGTCAATGAGTTACGACGTTATTTTAGGCAGACACTTCATGAAACTAAGTAAAATGAAAATTGTTTGTGAAGATGAACTAAATGAAATAAAAATTACTTGCAAGGTGGCATATATGGTAGATAATTCAAACGGTCAACAAGAAAACAATATATGTGCAATAAATTGTTTTGAATTACCATCAAAAGATCGAACATATAGTTTAAATGAAGACTTAAGTTTAGAAGTTCGGAAAAAATTTAACGATGTGTTCAACAAATACTACGTTTCGTCAAACCGCCCAAAAGATCCAGATGTCAGATATGAAATCAAATTAAATTTGGAATGTTCAAAGCCCTTCCATTGTCCTCCTAGACGACTATCGTTTGCGGAAAAACGTGTACTTCAGCGAGTCGGAATTTGCATCTCCAATCGTATTAGTAAAGAAAAAGACTGGAGAACTAAAGTTGTGTATAGATTATCGAAAATTGAACAAGGCAACAATAAAAGACAATTACCCGATTCCACTTATCGACGACTTATTAAAAAAGTTAGGGGAAAGCGCATATTCACAAAACTAGAAGTTTTTAATAGACTTGTCGTAAATAAGCTTGAGTTATGGTTAGACAAATGCGAATTTTTTCAATCAAGTATCAAATATTTAGGATATACCATAACCGGCACCGGAATTAGGGCTGATGACAAAGGCCTTCTAGCAGTAAAAAATGTCCCATTACCAGACAAAATACGCGCCGTACAAAGTTTCTCAGGGTTGTGTTCTTATTTCTGTTATTATCTTCGAAATCAATTAACCGTTGAGAAAATAAGGCACCACGTTCGAAAGGTATTTTAAACATCTTTCGTTTGATATACATATTTTGTGAATTCGTATAAGACATTTAGTTCTTTTGCAAAAAACACTTGCACTTTTCGCACTTTCTTTTGATGCATTTCACGCATTTTTATATACAAGACATTTTTATAAAACACCCAGTAACCATAATAGACATCACTGGGGCGGCAGCCCCAGGTTTACCACACAGAAAGGGAATTCTAGTTACCTCATCCTTTCCCATGGTTACATCACTGGGACGGTAGCCCCAGTTGGTGCACACCGACCGGAGAATTCTATTTGGTAAGGGTTATAATCCTAAAGCGCGGCCGAAGGCCGTCTACGCAGAAAGGAATTCTACGCAAAAATACTGTGAACGCAAGTAAAAATTGTGATTTTTGGCCATTTTTCTAAAAGCAAATTTCGATCTTTGACCTTCGATATCTCGCTTAATTTTAATTTCTGCAAGTAAATTTTAGTAACGTTATAATCAGCTCAAAAAGCTCTAGCGACTCCTATTTTTAGTTTTTTTCTAGCTATTTAAAAAAAATTAAAAAACCTAAAAAGGGAAAATTTGGGAAAAAAATCGCGCGATTTTTTATTACAAATTTTCGTCTGCACGCTATTAAATCGCGCAATTTTTTATTAAAAATTTTCGCCTGCGGCGCTATGTGTTTTGTAATAAAACCCAATATTTTATAAAACTTAAAATGTGGACTCAAAAATGCTGCGATATTACTTTTCAACTTTAAATCGTCTGGCAGCACCAACTTCGGTGTTCAGTTGCAACCCTCGCATGTTTACTACTTCACTGCTTTTATAAATGTTTTATCGTAGTTAAATTAACAAAACTAGCATATTACTTAAAAGAAAATGGTCATGTGCATTAAAAGTGCTTACATTTAAGTCACATTTATCTATTTCACGCTCTTTTGGATGATAAAATCGATGCAATTAGCATCAACATATTTGGTGAATTTCGCAACTTTAACAACAAATTACTTAAAAACTATAAGTGGCCGCGGGTTGGGGTCTTCACTTTTCGAATCAAAATAAGGAATTTTTAAGTAAAGCCATTCTAAGAGGCCTACCCAAGAAGGGCTGAAAAAGTCCTTGCATGCCTTCTAGAAGGGCATATCCATTTAAAATTTACGCGAATTACAAATGAGTTCCAATAAACATTTTAAGTTGCAATAACATATATTTAATATAAACCTTAACAAATACTTCAAAGATGTTCGATTTTTATAAATTGAAGAAGCAACTTTAAAAGAACTAAATAAATAAATTAATAAAAGGCCTTCTGAAGTAAGTCCTTCCATGGGTAGCGAAAGAAGCCATTTAATTTGCGCCACTCCACACAAAAAAGAAAAGAGAAAGTAATGTAGGGTGGAAGGCCTCTTGACTCTCAGGAAAGCCTTTCGGAAGTGCTTTTATCTCCTGAGATTATCTACTGGGAGGTTGCCGTGTTTTTGTACTTTGTGTAGATGTAATTATTTTTTGGTGAAATTTGGATTATTGGTATGTACTTAAATCCCAGCAAACATTTTGAGTAATAATTGAGTGTTTAAGGAGTCCTATTTCAGAGAATTTACGCTCATAATGGGCTCATTGAAGAGTCCGATATGAGGGTATTTCCCTTCCTCCGAAGGTCGACTGATATGAGTTTAAATTCATACATCATATGAGCCTAAATATGAGTCTTATTGGATTCTTATTGGCCTCATATACGTCTCATTTTGGACTCTTTTGAAACAGTTTTTGGCCTCATATAAATATGAACCATTTCAGACTCTTTCGAGGCTCTTATCGGCCTCATAAGTTGCTACATTCGGACTTATTTTAGGCTGTTCTTTGAGTCTTATTGAAGGCACTATATTTGCAAAGGAATTCAGCAAAAATTCTTTCAAATAACATACATACATACTTACGTGCATATACACATTCCAACATGCATTTAATAGCAGCAGCTGCAGCTAAATTTTGTTAAATTTTGCTTCCTAATTTTTTTCAATTTCTGTATAAACCATATATGTAATACTCCTATATTGGCAGTAAGAGCTAGTACCGTCCGAAAACACTACAGTACAGATATATCAATAAACACGTACGAAAGAAAAGGAACACATACGTTTATAAATAAACATGTACACGACACATTTACAAAACCGGCACTCAAGTACACAATACATTGACAAAAACAGTACTAGACTGTCTCGCTTTGATTTCGGAATGCTTACACATTGAGATGTTAGCTTACTACCAATATAGAAGTATTACATATATGGTATAAACCAGTTTAGATATAAATGTTGAATCTTAATTTTTTTATATTGGCACAAGGTGCTCTCTCATAATTTAGATAATATATGTATGAATCCTAAAAGATTCATTTAAGAGTAAAATTTTGTTTGTTTTTGAACCTCATATTTATTACTTACCTAGGACTTCTTTCGGACTCATACATTCGTTAATCTTTAAGGAAGTTTGATGAGTGATATGGGTTATTGTATAAAATTTTTATTTTGATTTGTGTAAGGAACGAACTTATTGTTTTGAGGCAAGATAGTCCTTCATTTTGAACATTTGTGGATGGAATTAAATTTGTTAAGTGGTGGAAATTTTGTTCTAATGGAATCCCATTGTGGACATGTATATAAAAAATGAGGCAAGTCTTCTGAGCGGGAGCAGCAGTCGCAGTGATCGTCAGTTATGGCGTTTAATTTCTTTATTGTGTCTTTTCCGAAGGTGTGACCTTACCATCAAAAGATCGAACATATAGTTTAAATGAAGACTTAAGTTTAGAAGTTCGAAAAAAATTTAACGATGTGTTCAACAAATACTCCGTTTCGTCAAACCGCCCAAAAGATCCAGATGTCAGATATGAAATCAAATTAAATTTGGAATGTTCAAAGCCCTTCCATTGTCCTCCTAGACGACTATCGTTTGCGGAAAAACGTGTACTTCAGCGAGTCGGAATTTGCATCTCCAATCGTATTAGTAAAGAAAAAGACTGGAGAACTAAAGTTGTGTATAGATTATCGAAAATTGAACAAGGCAACAATAAAAGACAATTACCCGATTCCACTTATCGACGACTTATTAAAAAAGTTAGGGGAAAGCGCATATTCACAAAACTAGAAGTTTTTAATAGACTTGTCGTAAATAAGCTTGAGTTATGGTTAGACAAATGCGAATTTTTTCAATCAAGTATCAAATATTTAGGATATACCATAACCGGCACCGGAATTAGGGCTGATGACAAAGGCCTTCTAGCAGTAAAAAATGTCCCAATACCAGACAAAATACGCGCCGTACAAAGTTTCTCAGGGTTGTGTTCTTATTTCCGAAGATTTGTTAAAGATTTTCCCACAATTCCAAAACCACTACACGATCTAACTAAAAAAGATAAAACATTCCGATTTGGAGAAGAGGAACCAAAATGTTTCGAAACTCTTAGAATCACCTGTGTTGGCTTTGTATAACCCAAACGACCCCACTGAATTACATTGTGACGCTAGTGCCTTGGGATTCGGCGCGATTCTCATGCAAAAAAAGCATGACAACAAATGGCATCCAGTATTCTACTATTCGAAAAGAACGAGTGAAACGGAATCGAAGTATCACAGCTACGAGTTAGGCCGGTGTTATGCAGAAATTTTGTTTGGCAAACTGCGTGCAATTGTTGTTGCAGCAAACTCGGAGAGAGCGATTTTGGCGACTCTCACAGCAAACAAATTTTTTTTGGTCAAACTGCAGCAAATTCGGTGTTGTCATATACAAAAATTTTAGATAATTGTTGTTATACACAAAAATTGCCGTGATTCCGAAAGCCAGAGAACTGAATTCATGCTGTAAGAGCTCCAAAGATTAGGGCACAGTTAATTGCCTATACGATATCATAAAAATATATTAATTTTGCGCGTTATATACATCTGAAATTTTCATTTCGTGATGGCAATAGCCATGAAAACCATAATGAACGTGCAACCCTGTGCCAAACTCGACATAACCACCTCCGAGCAAACTAAGCAGCCGCCATTTAATTTGGCAAACAAAAGTTTATCTGCATAACACCGACCTTAGAAACTTAAACTATTATATATGCCCTCGAAAGATTTCGCGTTTACCTTAATGGTGTTAAATTTAACATAGTCACCGATTGTAATGCTCTAACTCTTACGTTAAATAAAAAAAAAACTTAACTCCAGAATAGCTAGGTGGGCTTTAGAGCTCCAAAATTATGTCTACGATTTAGAACATAGGCCCGGAAACCGTATGCAACACGTAGATGCCTTGACTAGATGTAATAACACTAGCAATCGAATCTAACACTTTTGAAGAAAATCTGCTCATTTGTCAAGGAAAAATGCTAGATTAAGGGCAACAAAAGAAAAACTTAAAAAAACTGAACATAACTTTTATGAAATGCGTAATGGGGTCCTCTACCGGAAAAAGTCTAACAATTCACTCCTATTTTGCGTTCCTGAAAATATGGAAAAACATGTCTTATACAAATACCACAATGAAATGGGCCATGTTGGAACAGATAAAAGAACAGAATTAATATTAAAAAGCTCAATAGCTTCCCCAATGTAAAAGTCAAGTCAGGATCGCACATACACAATTGCCTCAATTGCATAGAATTTTTTGCAAAAGGAGGTAAAGAAGAGGGATTATTGCGCATGATAGCTTAAGGTGAAAACCCATTCGAAGTTCTACACATTGACCACTTTGGTCCGTTAGAAGCGGGTAGAGTCAAGAAACACATGTTCGTTATAATAGATGCCTTTACAAAATTCGTGAGATTATATACAACCAAGACCACAAATACCAAAGAGGCAATATTAGCCCTAAAATACTACTTTAGATCGTATAGCCGACCAAAATGTATTGTATCAGACAGGGGCACCTGTTTCACTTCAAATGAATTCAACATTTTTCTCGAAACAAATAATGTTAAACACATAAAACTTGCGGCGGGTTCCCCACAAGCAAATGGGCAAGTCGAACGAGTGTACAGAAGCATAGGACCAATGATAGCGAAACTGATAGATCCTGTTGAGTAAAACGTAGTCTCAGAATTCAGATGTGGTTTATTCAACGACTTAAAAGCGAGTGAGTAACATATATATAAGGAAGAAGGAAAGATGTGGAAATGCATAGGGTTGCCAGAGTTCAATTTCCAACACCCTCACTTATTGAAATATTGGTTACAAAAATATAAAGCAATTCATTTAATTACACGATTAAAAGAACTATGTTAAGATACATTTTTTTTAACTAATTTTCAATACAATTTTTAATACCCATCCCCTTGGCACACGTTAATATTGTTTTGCTTTATACCGCTTTAGTTAAGCAGTCAGCTACCATTTGTTCGGTGGGGATGTATTGAACTGCCACCGTCTTGGCATTGATGTGGTCGCGTATAAAGTGGTGGCGAACGTCAATATGCTTTGACCTTGCACGGAACGAGTCTGTACTCGCCAAAGCCAGAGCGGATTGGTTGTCGCACGCAATTTGGATTGGTTGGCCAATGGACGAATCGATCTCATTGCCAAGTTGTTGTATCCAGATAGCTTCTTGTACAGCCGAGGATAATTCCATGTACTCGGCCTCAGTACTGGAAAGCGCGACAGTTGGCTGCCTCTTGCTGCCCCAGGAAACAGCTCCACCGCACAGTGTAAAAACGTATCCAGTACAAGAACGCCTTTAGTCGATGTCAGAAGCCCAGTCTGCGTCCGAGAATCCAACAAGATCTTCAGAGCTGCTGTAGAGAAGTTTATAATTAACTGTCCCTTTTAGGTACCTGAATATGCGTTTAACAGCGGCCCAATGAGCTTTCCCATGTTTTGCATTGAACCGACTGACATCATTTACAGCGAAAGTGATGTCAGGTCTCGAACCTTGTGCTAAATATAACAGGCTTCCTACAGCTTCCTGGTAAGGCCCGCCAACTAATTCTTCGTCATAGTCACTCAGCGATAATTTGTGATTAACATCACTTGGCGTTGAAATTGGTTTGCAATTCTCCATCCCAAATCGTTTTAAATTTTCTGAGTATAATTTTGCTGATCCAAATAAATCCCTTCAGCGTCGTATGTTATATTAAAGCCAACACAAGTCTTAGCTACGTCCATGTACTTCACGTTAAATGTTCTGGTAAGTTGATCTTTTAATTTATTTCGGTCATTTGTATCACTCCAAAAAATTAGTATGTCATCAACATATACGGCGACTATTAGTTTCGCATAACGCCTAAAATAAACGCAAGGATCTGCTTTTGATTTAATTAAACCGAAGTCTTGCAACTTTTTGTCTAAGAGCATATTCCACTGCCGGCCACTCTGTTTCAGCCCATAAATGGCCTTTTTTAATTTGCAAATTTTACCGCTGTCGTCACCGCAACCATCAGGCAACTCCATAAATATATCTTCCGACAATTCGCTTTGCTGATAAGCAGTTACAGCATCTAACTGGTCAATTTTGAGGGACAGTTTAACTGATAAAGCGGTTAAAAAACGTATTGATGTGTATCGCACTACGGGGGAAAAAGTTTCATGGTAATCTATTCCAGGTTGTTGTGAACAGCCCTTTGCTACAAGGCGTGCTTTGTGGCGAAATACGTTGCCCTTCTCATCGCGCTTGGTATGAAATACCCACTTCGATTTAATTGATTTACGGTTGTCAGGGAGTTTGCATAACGTCCAGGTTTCGTTTTGCACATGAGAGTTCAACTCGGACTGCATAGCTAACTTCCAATATTTGCAATTGTCGCTGGACATTGCTTCACTTACAGTGATTGGATCGTCGTACATACCTTCTATAGCGGCAAAATGAGAAACATATCCCTGGCTTGCAAAATTGCGCGGAGCCATTGGTCTTGAGGATTTTCGTACACAATATCAACATCAGGAACGAACGTATCGTCTGTGCAGTCATCGAATGTATCCTCGCTAGCGACGCGTTGTTATCGTCACTGCTTTTGTGCGGATTTGCATTGTATTGAGGTTTCCAAAAACAGTATTGAAGCGAAGTCTTGATTTTATACAAAAACTTCAGACTTATTCCGCTAGGTATGTACTTGACAAAAAGCATGTATGTATATCTATATAATTACGGGTTAGTAAACACTTATATATACGTGCGGAGAGGATGACCGCTAGTTGACTACTTCGCCTAGCTGATGAATTTATTTTCTCCGTTTTCTCTCTCTTTTCGCTCTCTTCGCCCTCGATTGGCGACGGCTAACTCGGCCACAGAGAATGCCAGATTGTAGCGACAGCTTGCATAATAAATAACAGCGAATTGAACAGCGACAGCCAAGACAATAGTTCGATCGAGTTCGAACATGCCGCCCCCCATGCTGGGACCAGCATAGTCCTCCATTTGTTTTGGGCTTCACGCTGGCGAAGGGGAGAAAGTGTGCCAAGTGCACTATTTGGTTGCAAAATATGGAATGACTAATTTTGAGTATAAGTGGGTATCGGCAATGGGCACAGCTTAGAGATTGAGCGCTTATTCGTTCCATTTTTTGTGCGTACGGTGACTACGCGCACCAGCTTGTCTGATCCGGGATGGAGTTCAATAATTCGCGCCATAACCCACTCATTTGGTGGTAGTCGGTCATCTTTTACTATAACTAAATCATTCAGTTGTAAGTTTGGCTGTATTTTGCACCATTTTGGCCGCGTTTGCAGATGAGCTAACCAATCCGAGGTCCATTTTTGCGAAAAGTGTTGCAACATTCGTTGTGTTTGAATAAAGTGTTGACTAAGTGAAACGTTTGGTGCTGCTGCAGTAACGGGCGGTGACAGAAGCGGGCTCCCGATGTGAAAATGCCCGGGAGTGAGCACCATCAAATCATCTGGGTCCGAAGTCAGCAGACATAGTGGCCGAGAGTTAAGGCATGACTCAATGCGTACAAGAAGTGTTGATAGCACCTCAAAGGTAAGGCGGGTTCCATTCAGAACCCGCTTTAAGTGATACTTGACGCATTTCACATTGGCCTCCCACAGACCCCCAAAATTGGGGGAGTGAGGGGGGTTGAAATGCCATTGGATGCCGTGATTGGCGATATGTGGGACGACATCTTTCTTGATGTCTTCGAGAAGTTTCCGCTGGCTCACCTGTAACACCTTATCGGCCCCTACAAAATTAGTTCCGCAGTCGCTGTACATATCTTTGCACAGTCCTCGCCGGCCGATGAACCTTTGCAGTGCGAGGAGAAATGCTTCGGATGACATTCCGGTAACCGCCTCCAGGTGAACTGCTTTCGTAGCTAAGCAAATGAAAATTGCAACGTAGACCTTGTATGTGGTGTTCCCACGGTATCGCGACGATTTTAATTCAATAGCACCAGTGTAATCAACACCGGATGCTAGAAATGGGCGTTGCGGTGGATTGACGCGGTGAAAAGGCAAATATCCCATTAGCTGTGTGGCTGTAACTGGTTTGTTGCGAAAGCAGATGACACATTTACGCAATTGTTGCTTAACTGCGCGCCTGACGTTTACAATCCAAAATTGCTGTCGAATGTGAGAGATGGTTAGTTGGGGGCCACCATGCAACGTTGTTAGATGCGCGCTGCTGATGACTAAACCGGTGAAGTGATGACAACTCGGTAGTATAATTGGATGCCTTTGGGAATATGGTAATACCGCTCGTTGAATTCGACCGCGTAGACGAAGGACATCTTGATCATCCAGGAATGGTGCTAAGCTCGTGAGATTGCTATTGGTTGGCAGCGACCCCCTTTCCTGATTGCCTTTGACGTTTGCCATCGGTTGGGATCACCGACTATCCAATACAAGACAATTGTAGCGTCGGTCCAATAAAAAATGGGCAAATCGAAAACGTTAGCTTTAAACAACCGTTTGGTCCAGGTTGCCAATTCTGTCGCCAGTACGGCACCGCTGAGCNTTGCCTTTGACGTTTGCCATCGGTTGGGATCACCGACTATCCAATACAAGACAATTGTAGCGTCGGTCCAATAAAAAATGGGCAAATCGAAAACGTTAGCTTTAAACAACCGTTTGGTCCAGGTTGCCAATTCTGTCGCCAGTACGGCACCGCTGAGCTCGATGCGTGGTACTGTAAGAGGCTTCGTTGGTGTTACTCGGCTCTTGGCTATGAGCAAGGTAGTGTAGATTCTATCGAGGGACATTCCACACGCAAATAAACACTGGCTGCATAAGCTGCTGATGACCCGTCACAAAAGGCGTGAAGTTGTAGCGACTTGATATAAATTGGCTCATATTTATTTATTTATTTATTTAATTAGTCAAAAAACACAATGGTTCTTACTGACTACTCACTTAGTGCTAATACAAATCATTCCAAATTAGTGCGAAGATAAATTACGACTAAAATAAAAATTGCTACATTGGTTTATTAAATGCATGAGAGTTAAAAAGATGAATTCAACAGAAGAGTCAACTGATTCTTAGTATTTGAAAAATCAAACGAAATGGAATTCGAGATCTCATTAAATTCGCGAAGCGCCCGTGCAATTGGTGCATTGGATTCATAATTGGTTTTGAAAATCTTAAGGTAAAAAGGGTAAGAGCTTCGTAAAGTTCTTGACGGAATAAGAAAGTTTACGCGTTGCAACAGAAACTCACAATCAATGTTCCCTTGAATTAAATTAAAAACGAAAGACAGCGATAGTATCGACTTCCTGCGTCCAAGCGACTTTAAGTTTATTAAAAGCAGGCGGGAATTATAGGATGGAATAGGGTCCAAGAAATTTAAACATGTTAGAGCGAATTTCAGAAACACCTTTTGCACCCGTTCAATTCTTGCTATAGCAAATTGGTGATAAGGTCTCCAAATGAATGAAGCATATTCCAGCCTGGACCGAACAAACGCAGTAAACAATAATTTAATTGTGTAAGGATCTGAAAAGTTAGCACTATTTCGTCTCACAAAACCTAGAATCGAGTAGGACTTCGAGATAATAAAATTGATGTGACTTGAGAAAGAGAAATGTGAGTCAAAAATCACTCCAAGGTCTTTGATCTCATCCATAGATTGAAGGACATTATTAGAGATATTGTATGACGATTGCAGAGGATCACGAGATTTGGAGTACGTGACTTGACAACATTTTTTAATATTTAAAGATATAAAGGAATTAGTACACCAACAGGCAAGTTCATTAAGATCGGCCTTAAGCCTAGCTACATCGTTTAAATTTCTTATTGCGGCAAACATTTTCAAGTCATCTGCGTATAATAAGTGATTAGCAAATGAAAAGCAACTGCTTATATCATTTATAAATAGGACGAAAATTAGAGGACCTAGAACACTTCCTTGATGTACCCCTGAAGTGGCAATGAAAGGAGCAGAGGATTCGCCCCCAATTGTAACCAGACATAGCCTTTCACTTAGATATGATTCCAACCATTGAAGGAAAATCGAATGAAAACCAAAAGAGCCCAATTTACGTAAGAGAATTCTATGTGACACCGTGTCAAAAGCTTTGGAGAAATCTGTGTAGATGCAATCTACTTGAAGTCCGGACGAAAATGATTCAATGCAATATTCGCTGAAAACGGCCAGGTTGGAGACCGTGGACCTGCCTGATACAAAACCATGTTGGTTGGAAGAAATTAAACTTTTCGTAGCAAAGTATACTTTCTCTTTAATTATAGCTTCGAATAATTTGGAAGTAGTCGACAGCTTGGAAATTGGTCTATAGTTTCGTACATCATTCTTTTTGCCACTTTTAAAGATTGGTAGCCACCTGGGAATCTTAATGCAGTGCAGGGTAGATAAGGTGCCTAGAAACTGTTGCTATTGATCATTTATGTCTTCTGGAAGTTCTTCATCCCACCCGAGGGCCATCCTCTCTTGACGCGCGGTTTTAACCTTTTACATCCACACCGATTTGAGCAGAATTTTCGCCTTTATTATGACAGGTGCAATAAGTCCCTGTGGATCAAACAGCCGAGCAATAGTTGATAGCATAGCACGTTTTGTTGCTGAGAAATCAATTTCAAAGGTAAGTTTGAAAATGAACATGTCATGAATCGGTTGCCAGCACATGCCTAGTGTTTTGACGGTTTCGGTGCTGTTGAAGTTTAAACAGTTGCTTCTTGACATGTGCTCCGGAGGAATTCCATCCAGTAAACTGATCGAGTTGCTGCTCCACTTGCGTAAGTTCATACCAGCAGAGAGCAGAGCCGCAGTAACTTGCTCACGAATAGCTATAGCGCCTTCGATGGAGTCACTGCCGGATAGCACGTCTTCGACATAAAATTCGTGTTTGAGAACCTCTGCAGCTAGTGGGTGTGACTCCCTTTCATCTTCCGCGAGTTGATGAAGTACACGTATTGCGGTGTATGGGGCCGAGGCCGTTCCAAATGTGACCGTGGTGAGACAGTATTCTTGAATATTTCCTTCGCCATTCCGCCATATGATGCGCTGATATTACGAGTCTTCGGGGTGCATATCGATGCATCTATACATTTTTTGTATATCAGCAGTAAACGCGAATTTATGTTTTCGCCAATTCAAGATTACTGCAGATAAGTCGTTTTGCAGCGCCAGACCATTGCACAAAACATCATTAAAAGATCTGCCATTCGTTGTTTTACACGAAGCTTCGAAAATGATGCGTAGCTTAGTCGTTAAGCTCTCTTCTTTAAGCACCGCATGATGTGGCAAACCGCACGAGGTCACTGTTGGAGCATTCGCCGGAGTAAAGGCGCAGTGATCTCTCTCCGTTGTTGTAGCAGGCTTAATTTGATTTAATACGAAGTAGTCATGGATGCATTCGCTGTAAAGCTTGCGTAGTTTCTCGTCGCGTTGAAGTGTGTGCTCTAGGCAATAAAAGCGATTTAGTGCTGTTTGCTTAGACTTGCCAAGTGTTTGAGTTTGGTCAAACAAATGCTTTAATGGAAGCCTTACCAAGTACTTGCCATTGGGTTGACGCAAATGTGCTTGCAGAAAATGGTTTTCACACCAGTTTTCTTCGAGAGATAATGCTCGGTCCTCAGGTATTTGTTCATGTTCATAAAACCTTTGAACGAGAGATTCAAGTTGAAGCGTGGAGTGGTGACAGCGACTGCTCGTTGAGCGTTTGAAAACCGGGGTTACATTGCCGGTCAAGATCCACCCCAATTGTGTGCGTTGTACGATTGGTTCGACGAACCTTCCAATGCGAGTTTCAGGTAACATGATACGAACCATCATATCGGCTCCGAGGAGCAAGTCTATACGACGAGATTGGAAATAAGTGGGATCAGCGAGATGCAGGCCAAGTATGTGTGGCCACTGCTGCGCCACAATTTTCTCACTGGGCAGATGGATCGCGAGCGAATTTAGAACGTAGGCTACGTCTATTGCAGTGTGAAAATCAGGATTGATACATGACCGAATGCTAAAATTGACAGTGAAGTTACAATGTTTTGAGGGAGTGCCGCTCACCCCGGAGATTTCCGCTGAAGTTCGAGTGCGAGTCAAGCCAACGGATTGAGCGGCGTGTTCCGAGATTATCGTTGCTTCGGAACCATTGTCAATGAGAGCGCGTACAATTGCTGTTTGACCAGTGACATTATTCACTATAATTACCATTGCAGTTGCTAGAAGAATCTGTTGCGGTGGATTTTCTGTAGTTGTTGTTGCGACAAAAGTAGAATTTGCTGCTTTCGAGGCTGTTGTAATTGAAATAAATGTGCTTTCGCGTCGGAAAGGCTGAGCTGTGGGATTCAGCTGTGGTTGTGCTGCTGAAGCTGTTGGTGGAGCTGTTTTCAGAAAGTGCAACAAGGTGTGATGTCTTTGTCCACACTGAAGGCAATTTTTTGTGCTGGGACACTGAGCAGCTGTGTGCGAGTTGCTAAGGCAATTTAAACATAATTTGGTACGGTCAACAACAGCTTTGCGCTCAAAACAGTCCTTAGTCAGGAAAGCCGAGCAACGGCGCAATATATGAGCCCCACCACATAGGTAGCACGAACCTGCCCTTTTTGGTTGGGCCGTTACATGAAAGCTTTTGCTGACTGATTCGATTTCCAACTGCTGCGTTTCTCTGGTAAATGAGCTGACGCATCAATGTGACGCTGCCTGTTTTCGATTACGTTAATCGTAACTAAGCGATCATTCAAAAACGATTCAAGTGCGGTAAAGGTTGGAATGGAAGTGTCACTACCTAAATGATGTTCCCATGCCTGATGCGTTTCTTTAGGGAGCTGGATTGAGACATAGTAGGCAATCCAGTGGTCACAGTCGGAAATAGGAACTTTTAGTTTCTGGAACTCATTGATGCACACCCTGGCTGCGTTTAGAAGCGCTTTGATGCCATCCGACCGTTCTTTCGTGAGCGTAGAGATGCTGAACAGCTTGTTCATGTGGTGCATGAAAAGAAGTCGAGGGTTATTGTACCGCTTTACTATTAACTCCCAGGCTGTAGGATAGTTAGTTTCGGTAAGCTCCATTTGCTGCACATCGGGGTCTTTATCATCAGGTAGCGCCTTTTTCAGAAAATGGAACTTGTGGATCATGCTCAAGCTCGAGTTGTTATGAATTAAGCGAATATAGGCATCGTGGAAAGCTGGCCAGTCTGTGTACTTTCCAGTGAATGATGGTAGGGGTAATTTCGGTAGCTCAAGCGATGACGTTTGAATATGCCCTGCAGATGGGTTCGGAGGAGCGTCTTGTGTTGATTTAGGCTGTTGCTCTTCAAAGGCGTCTAACAGTGCAGCACGCATGTCGAAGTAGAGATCCTCGAATTTGGCTGCCACTGCATCTTTAAAATATGGTGAATCGCGACTCAGAGACGAGCAAACAAGGGTTTTGTGACCTTCAAAGAATTCTCTATGCAGCAACTCAACCTTATCTAGGCGGACTTGGCAATAGGCTTTCGTTTTCCTCGCATTAGAGTCCTTTTTGAAGTTCTTATAGATTTGCTTCAGACCGTCATAGTGAGCTGCTTGTAATGCCAAGAGTCCATCATCCGTTGCCGGTGGCGAAGCTGGCGGATTGTCTTTGGTAGGAGTCATTGCGCCTGTTCCCTAACCGATACCCTACTTACTCTCTAAGTATTGACGCAATGCAATGCCGTGATTTAAGCAACCTACAACTATAGCGCACTGGCACACTCACCTGTATGCTGTGTGTGTAGTATGGATTCAGCTTCGATGTCGTCTTTAAACGGAGTTTGGACTTCTTCTCGTGTAGGTGGACGACTTGTTGAATACAACTTGTTATTTTGGGGTTAGGTATTGTGACGTCCCCAATTAACACGCTGCCTCTTTACAAACGGCGGTGATGGCAATTTTTTTTCGCGCAAAAGCGTGTTTCCGCCAGCAAATATGAACGTTGTATCTCGGCTTCTAACTTAGAATTCCCCTCATGGGCCACCAATTTTATGTGCAGATTTGCATTGTATTGAGGTTTCCAAAAACAGTATTGAAGCGAAGTCTTGATTTTATTATATACAAAAACTTCAGACTTATTCCGCTAGGTATGTACTTGACAAAAAGCATGTATGTATATCTATATAATTACGGGTTAGTAAACACTTATATATACGTGCGGAGAGGATGACCGCTAGTTGACAACTTCGCCTAGCTGATGAATTTATTTTCTCCGTTTTCTCTCTCTTCGCTCTCTTCGCCCTCGATTTACATGGATGCCAGAACGTGGCGACGGCTAACTCGGCCACAGAGAATGTCAGATTGTGGCGACAGCTTGCATAATAAATAACAGCGAATTGAACAGCGACAGCCAAGGCAATAGTTCGATCGAGTTCGAACAGCTTTCAACTTTAGATTTTTCCAATGCCCTCACTGAAACAACATCTATTGGCGGAAGTGAAACAAGTTTCGGTTCTTTCTCCATAAAAACAACATCACGGCTTATTATAATTTTGCTTGTTTCTGGGTCAATGCACCGGCAAGTCGCTATAGCCAACAAATATTAGCTTGGTCAAGTCGCTATAGCCAACAAATATTAGCTTCCTGGCTTTTGAATCCCACTTACGTCTACGTTGTTTTGGGACGTGAACCATTACCGGAGATCCGAAAATTCTCATTTCATTTAAGCTAACATCACACCCTGTCCACAGCTTTTCTGGAATTTTCCCATTTAATGCAGCGCTAGGTGAACGGTTGACGACATATACCGCTGTATTTACAGCCTCTCCCCAATATGACTTGCATAAATCAGCATCAAACCACATGCATTTCGCACGCTCCACAATAGTGCGATTATATCGTTCGGCGACACCATTTTGCTGCGGTGTATAGACAGCAGATGTTTGATGTAATATACCAAACGATTTGCAAATAGACTCGAATATCTCACCAACAAATTCGGTTCCGTTATCTGTGTGTATTGCTTTGATACTTTTGCCACATTGGTTCTCTACATATCGCCTAAAGTTTTCAAAATGATCAGCGACTTCAGACTTATTTTTTAGGAAATAGACAAACACGTTGCGGGAGTAATCATCCACGAAGGAGAGAAAATAGCGCGCCCCTCCTATTGATGATGTCTCCATTGGACCGCATAAATCTAAGTGGACAAGCTGCAATAATTCACTAGTGCGCGTCTCCGTATGTTTAAATGGCATTCGTGACAATTTTCCTTTATAGCAGGCCTCGCAATTTGCTAAGTTTTTTCATCTCCACTAAACTCAATATTATTGTTGTTTTTTAGTTTGCATAAATCATTATAGTTTAAGTGGCCGAGGCGACGATTCCACGTCATTATACTCGCTTCTGCATTCACGAGCATACAAGAAGGCGATTGAACATTAAATTAAAAAACGCCTGCAGAGCCATTGGCTTCGGCCACAAGACCACCATTTCTGTCATATATTTTGCATTGCCCTTTGGTGAAGACGACTTTGTTCCCATTTTGAATCATTTGCGAAACTGACAATAAGTTAGAGGTCAGTTGGGGGACGAATAGCACTTGTTTCAATTCAATTTCAGTTTGCCCTACGTTTAGCTTAATGTTACCAATACCTTCAACACTTATTTTCTCATTATTTGCCGTTACTATTTCGCGTATTGACGACAAGTTCAAGCAGCTGAAATTATATTTATATGGTGTCATGTGCTTTGAAGCTCCACTGTCAATGTACCAGCAATAATTATCTTGTTCGGTTTTAGACGATGTGTGAGCGCTCAAAGCCACTTTCCGAACGGTATCGGCGCTTGATTTTTGTAGGGGCTTTTTATGCTCATTGCATTCTCTACTAAATGGCCTTTGCGCCCGCAATTATAGCATTTTAGTTTTTGTTTGTTAAGTTTTGGGTATTTTTTCTTCACACTTAAAAAGGCACTTCCACCATTTGAATTTTTTTCTAAGAGCTTCATTTTAATGTTTTCACCTGTTATTTTCGTTCCGCTACTTTCTATACCCATTATAAAGGGCTTAAAATCGTCACTTAAACCTGCCAACATTATCGCTCCTTGCCACTCGTCGCTTACATCAAAACCAATTCCAGACAGCTTATTTGCAGTGTTGACGAGCTCATTTACATAATTCGCCATTGATTCACAACTCTCGAGGCGTGCTGTGATCAGCTTTCGCAATAAACATATTTTTCGTGTGACTCCGGTGTCTTCGTATAAATTCTGAAATGTTTTCCAGATATCAGCTGCCGTCCTCTGATTTTGTATATGAACGTATATTGATTCGTCGACAGATAAAATAATTTTAGCTCGCGCTTTTCGCAATTTTTTCTCGTCGGTTTCTTTCACGGGATCAGTAACGCTGTTGTGCAGATCGTTCAATTCCGGAATGCTTTCCATGGCAAATTTCCATGTGTGGTAATTTTCACTACCGCGGAGTTTTTCTATCACGTGAGTGTCTGAACTAGCCATTTTTTATTTATTTATTTTTTTTTTAATTTACAACGAACGTATAAAACCGACGATTAACCTACTCGTTTTTAATCTACAATATATTTAAGCAACGTATGCTTTACCACGAATCTAATCCAATTAACAACTTCCCTGTCCTCATACAGTGCATTTTGTTAATGCCCCACGTCCACAGGTTTTTTGTTCTAATATGCTAAAGAACGTCCATATATACCATAACATATAATTTTTATTAATTGTTATATATCGCTTTAACTTGTTTTTGTTATTTTATTTTATGACTCATATGTGACTCATGGACGTAGGACGAAACAGTTTCTTTGCCACGTTCAATGAGTCACATGTGAACACATCGTGTAAAGTTGTTTTTGAGTTACATTTAGGGATGTTCCGATACAAGTAAAGACGAGTATGTACTCGATACTATTGTTTCGATTAAAACTACTTTTTTTACTCGAATCATTGTTTCGATATCTACTTGGTATTGGAGTGCAAGGTGGCAAAGTCTTTCTACCCACGGGTGGACCGGGGGCGGTCTGGGGAGCTCTTGAGACTAAGCAAGCTGCATCTCTCACTATTGGTGGGAGTGCTTACTGGCAGAGTTGGGCATTATTCGAATAAATTGTTATTTAGATAATTATTCGAATAAAGTTTTATCCGTAATATAATTATTCGCTGATAACTCATTCAAGAATAAATTATTCGTGAATAAATTGCTTTCGAATAATTTATTCGTTATTTTATTCGTTATTTTAAATAATGAATAAAAACCCATATTTAATACATTGAGCAACGATTTACTTTTGTTTCTATTGTCATTTTTTGTCAGTTAGTTGAATTCTGTTTACTGGAGCGGTTAGTAAAATTACTGGTATATATACATATATTGTGGTGTTTTATATTTTACAAATGAGTGATCCATTTAACGAAGTTATGGAGTTAGAGATAGAGGCTACGGGCAGTGATACTTCTCAGTCAAATCAAATTAGCTCCAACAATTTTCCGGGTTCTAGCGAAAGTGTGGTCAATGTATCGGGGAATGAAAATTGTGTAAAGATGACACTGACTTTGCTGGATGGCAAATTTTTTAAATTTGTCTCATCTTCCAATGGCAAATCCATTTTGATGGCATGTGTGAAGTGTGAGCCTGATGTTGTAAACATTAAAGGATCCCCAAATTCGTCGTCAAACTTTTTGAGCCATTTAAAGAGAAAACATGGCCAAGAAGCCGTTGAAGAATATCACGATTATGCAAAACAGGTGAGACTAAAAAGACACCGTACGGAAGCTGGAAGCGAGCATTCTACAACTTCAAAGTCAATCATGATTTCCCAACAAAACTTTGAACAGGATTTGGTGCAATTCTTCATCAATTCAATGATTCCCCTGAATGTAGTGGAGGACCCTTTTTTTATAGCCATGTTAAATAATTTGGGTTTGCAAAGCCATGCATTAAATGTAATCAGCCGTAGATCACTGAGCAGAAGAATTGAGGCTGAATATGCGCAACAAATGTCAGAGATCAAATTGACATTAGAATCCGTGCAATACATTTGTACTGTTGTTGATATATGGTCAAGTCGAAAAAGAAGTTTCCTTGGAGTAACTGCTCATTGGATTGATACGGATCTCGACCGCCAATGCAAGACACTAGCTTGCAGAAGGTTTCCTGGAATTCATAATTATAAACGTATTGCGATGATACTGGACGAAATTCAGGCTGATTTCAATGTTAGTCCCGCGAAGATAGTCGCCACAGTGACTGATAATGGTAGTAACTTCATCAAAGCATTCACAGAGTTTGGTGTATCAACTCCAAACTTGGAACTGAGAAATTTAGAAGAGGATGTTTCCGACGAAGAAGATGATGAAGTAATTGGTTCACATGATTTACCATTAGCGTGCCAGTTTAGGTGTGCTGCACATACGCTGAATTTGTGTGCTACCACAGATGCTAATCGAATTCTTAAAACAGGCAATTATACACCTCTATGTGCAATGCATCATAATGCCATAGGAAAATGTAACGTCTTGTGGAATTCTGCTGGACGTCCAAAAACAGCAGAGATCATCCAAAGTGTGTTAGGACATACACTTAGCAAACCTGGCGTTACAAGATGGAATAGCTTATATGACGCAATGAAGCAAATTTACTCTGTCAAAGACAAAAACATTCATTTGCATAGAGCCTTGTGCCTCACAAATTACATCAGCGACGGCGAATATGAATATATAAACGAATATATCACATGTTCTTCTCAAATAGCCGAGGCCTTAGATATATTGCAAGGCGACGCAGCCACGTGTTATGGGCTTTTGATACCATGTTTGATGGATTTACGCAAGAAACTGCAAAAGCTTGAGAGCACTCCGCTGAAGTACTGTCATGAGTTAGCAGTAGTGTACAGACAAAGCGTCGAATGAAGATTTGACGACTTCTTCAAACTGTTTTCGCCTAAAGGTCAACACGCTATAATTGCCACATTATCCTATCCAAGGTTCAAGAACAAATGGTTTACTTGCATTACACCACAGGAACAAAAAACAATTAAAACACTTTTCAAACATAAAATAGCAAGAGAAGTATCCAAAAATATGATTGTGAAAATGAAGTTGCTGCTGATCCAGATAACTCATTTTTTGACTTCGAATCAGACTCGGGAAGCGAAAGTAACTCACAAGTGCAGCAATCACCAAAAACCAGAGCTGACATGATATTATTACAGTATTTTGCCGCGTACTTTCAAAGTTTTAGATAAATACCCTGAAATCAAAACAATATTCCGAAAATATAATACACCATTGCCTTCATCAGCATCGGTAGAACGCGCTTTTCTTATGCCACCATGATAAACCTTCCAAAGTCAAGCAAACTGTCTGACAATATGTTTGAACAGAGAGTAGTCATGAAAACAAATATTAACTGCTTGAAGAAATAATAACGTACCTTACTGTTATTGTAGCTACTTGAAAGCAAATAAATTTCGATTTTATCACAAATGTTACTTGTTTTATTTTCATTTATTATTCGAATAACGAATAAAATAGTTTAATAGTTTAGTCATTATTAATGAATAAAAACTAATTTTTAACACATTGAGCCACCTTTTACTTTTATTTCTATTGGCAAGGATTGTGAGTTAGCTGAATTCTGTTTACTATTTTATCAAGAACACTAGCCCGTTCCCTCTGGTTTCGCGGCCCCCAATGCAAGAATAGCGTTGAAAACCAAATATGGGTAAAGTAAAAATTCTTAATTTGGGTTGAACAACTAAAGAGCAGAACCCTTCTCACACATATTTCTGCCAGAAAAATAGCGCTCTGATGCTATATGCAAGAAAAAATCCCATTCAATGTCATGAGCTTTACCGATGGTCCTATTTCCTACTTTTAAAATATCCAAGAGCTGGTTTCCTAGAGTCTTACTGCTGCAGCAATGACCGCCCGAGCAATTTCATCAAGCGGAGGTAGATGCAAGGTCGCATTTAGGGTGCATGACGACGTGAGACATCGTAAATTCGTATAATATAAACATAAAAAACAAAGTAGTCCAGACATATGGGGTTTCTAATGATTACGACTGCAGCACCATTATGAATTGCAACCTGATTGTACAATAAATAGGGATTTTCTAAATAACTCAACTGCAGCGCCACCTAGCGGGTCCATTTTTCGCATAAGTATTTTTCATCATGCAGGAAGAGCACATTTTTAATTTTAACGAAATCGGTTCATAAATACGGCTTTTATAAATAACTCGGCTCCATCGCCACCAAGGAGTTTTCTAGTAGCCTTTAATAGGCCTTTATGCGCAGGGAATAACCTCCGAAAATTTGACTTAAATCTATCCAGGGGTTTTAGTTAAATCGCAACAAGGAAAACGGTTATCATTTTATACATAAGTATATGTACATATCTATATACATATTCAAAGGTGGTTCACCGATGGCTCAAAAACCGACGAAGGGATAGGAGCAGGAATATTTGGCCCTAGGGCTAAGATCTCCATCCCTCTGGGTAACTACCCCAGTATATTTCAAGCGGAGGTTTACGCCATAAGTGTTTGTGTGGAAGTAATTCTGCAGAGACAAGCAAGACTGCAGCATATAGTTATCTGCAGCGACAGTCAGGCTGCATTAAAAGCCATATCCTCATGTGAGATTAAATGACGAGTGGTATGGGAATGTGTAGCGAGATTAAACACCCTGGGGGAAAACAACACACTACAACTGGTGTTGGTCCCGGGCCACAAAGGCATACAGGGAAACGAGGAGGCTGATAGACTAGCAAGAGAGGCCGCAGCCACTCAACCCATAGGCCCTGAACGCTTCCTTGCATTGGGGCCTCATACAAACAAGGAGGAGTTAAGAACAGCGAAGCCTAATAAAACCACTTTGGGAGAACACGCCTGGGCTAAGACAGGCGAAAGAACTTCTGGGAAGATATAATCCCAAAAGATCTAGGGAACTAATAACCTTTCCGAAGACTAAACTGAGATTCTTAACAGGAATGCTAACGGAGCACTGCAGACTGCGGGCCCATATGCATAACCTGGGGATCAGTGTAAGCGATTTGTGTCGGTACTGAGATGTGATACCAGAAACCCCAGGGTATCTCCTATTGGAATGCGATGCGGTTGCGAGAAGAAGGCTAACACACCTTGGAAGCATGTGGCCAGAGGCTACGCATATACACCCTGTACCTCCCTCGAAACTGCTCGGATATCGGAGCATTGGGATTGGACGATGTCTTGTGATGAGCTCCGAGGGCACAATAGACCTAAGGTCGTAGTGCATAGCCTCTAACAATCTATCTATCTATATACATAAATTACTTCTTTTATTATTATTTTATTCGTTATTCGAATAATTAATGAAGATAATAATTATTCGAATAACGAATAAAGTAATTTATCCGTCATTCGAATAATTTTTTTTTTGAATAAACTAAATTGTTTATTATTTACGAATAACAAGAAAAACAATTTATTCATCTGTTATTCGTTATTCGAATAAATTTTGCCCAACTCTGCTGACTGGTCACTGTGTGATTGGTAACCATGCTGTAAGGCTGAATGTTGTGGATAACCCTTACTGCGCCAGCTGCATGGAGGATAATGAGGTGGAATCATCTCAACATTTGCTGCTCTGGTGCCCCGCCTTTGCGAGCCTAAAGTTTAAGCACCTTGGGTCGCACTTTTTCACGCTCCCGATGAGCTCTCGGGAGTGGACATCAGTCGACTGAAGAGCTTCGTTGTGAGCACGGAGCGTTTCTCCGGCAAAAAGCCATAGGTGTCGTCCTTCCCCCATAGCTTCCTCCCTCTTTCCCCTCCCTGCGTCCCTTTTTACCTCCCCCTTCTGAGGGCATCACAACGGACAGCTTAGTCGAGTCCAAGTGTGCCTCCACATGCGGAGGCAGCCCGCTTACCTAACCCAACCTAACCTATATTTATTGTGCGCTTTTGTTTTTACTAAAAGATAACTTTCAGGAAAAAAATCTCGAAATTTTCTTTTATATATTTTTACGTTAGGTTTTTTTGCCGTACGTCCACGTATCATTTAAAAAAATATCGCGTACCGTTCACACCAAAAAATTTGTCCGAAATTGTACACAAAAATTAGTCACATGTGACTCATGAGCTTATTGAACTTGTGAACACGCTCTCGTGAGTCACATATGACTCATTGGACAGGGAAGTTGTTAAGCTTGGGACAACTGTTGAGTAAAACGCAGTCTCAGAATTCAGATGTGGTTTATTCAACGACTTAAAAGCGAGTGAGTAACATATACATAAGGAAGAAGGAAAGATGTGGAAATGCATAGGGTTGCCAGAGTTCAATTTCCAACAGATCCCGAAAGAGGGCTCTATTGGGGTACAGTTGTAGAAAATGTCGAATATGCCTTGAACAATACCAAACACCGGTCAATCAATGAGTATCCATCAAAAATGTTATTCGGTGTCGACCAAAAGGGAAAAGTTTTGGATGAATTGAAAGAAAATTTCATTGAGTCGGTAAACGGTAAAAACAAATTGATTTGAAAAAAATTGGGGAAACTGCCTGTCAAAACAACACAAAATCCCAGTTATGCCACCAAAATTATACAAACAAGCGACGAGCAACGTCAAAAACATTGCTTACGGGAGATTATGTAATGATAAAAACTTTGGACTCACACACAGGCCAAGTTCAAGGGACCTTACAAAATTTCCAAAATTTTACGTAACGGCAGATTTGCTTTAGAGGATGTTGATGGCTTTCAGAAATCAAGAATTCCTCATAAGGGCTTTTGGGCAGCGGCAAATATTCGGCCGTGATTAAGAAAAGAAAATCACATACCAATCCATAAATGTATAGCTGGCAACACTTACTCTTGCATGTTCTCATTATACTACCGCGCGCTGTATGTTCCTACCTATACTTTGAATGTGAATATATGCCGCTCTTCTTGTTCACATAAATAAGAGTCTCATTTTTATATTTATTTATTTGTCGATATTGTTTTTGCGTGTGTAAATATATATTTCGTGTACACAATGTAATATGCCTGCAAGCACCTAAGAGGTCTTCTACAAATTGTCTATGCTCATACAAATCGTAAAAATAGAGTGACATAACTATATAAATGTGTATGCTATACTATATTTAATGTTAAGAGATCAGGAGATCTGAAACATCAGGATGGCCGAATTGTAGTAGTAACTAGCATAATAGGTATTAATTGTAGTGATTGTAGCCTAATGTAACACCCTGTTTAAGTTTAGTCGCGTACTATTTCCCTTTGAGGCGCACAGCCGTTGTCTACCTTTTCCTCTCTGTTGCTTTTATGCGCTCTCAAGAAACCCTAGCTGTAAGTCCAACAATGTAATTAGTTACTCGTAAGCATAGGAGGATGGTTCCGTGCGCAGAAGTGGAAAACTTCTGACTGCCATTCACATGGGAGTGGCCAGAAGCGATTCTTGTGCGTACGGTTCAAATCGCAGCTCACAACGTCTGGATATTTATATCCACGTATCCTCTGGGTGGCAACCAAACACCCGTTTGGGAGCGAGCTAAAGTGAGAAGGCGTAAAACTTCGCGTGCGCTGGGTTTGGGTCCCGCCACGTTAAAACCCCGCCCAATGAAAAGAAGCAAACAGCCTCGGATGAGACCCCCTTTTTCTGATGACGACCACGGCAAACGTATAAAGGACTATGATTTAAGGGTATGCACCTGGAATATCCGGACCCTTAATGGGGAAGGTGCCTCTGCCCGGCTGGTTGATGTCCTCGGGAAGACAAAGGCTGACATCACCACCATCCAAGAAATGCGATGGACGGCGCAAGGAAAAATAAGTGTGAAGCCTTGCGACGTCTACTGCAGTTGCCACGTAAAGGAGCGCAAATTCGGTGTTGGATTCGTGGTAGGAGAGGGACTCCGTCGCCGAGTACTGGCGTTCACCCCGGTGGACGAACGTCTAGCCACAATCCGCATCAAAGCTAGATTCTTCAACATCTCGCTCATCTGCGCCCATGCCCCGACGGAAGAGAAGGATGAGGCGTCCAAGGATCTCTTCTATGAGCGCTTGGAACGTGCATATGAGCGCTGCCCCCGACACGATGTCAAAATCGTGCTTGGCGATTTTAATGCCAAGGTGGGCAAGGAAGGGATCTTTGGCGCCACTGTCGGAAAATTCAGCCTCTACGACGAAACGTCCGATAACGGACTGAGGCTGATCGACTTCGCCGGGGCCCGAACATCCACCAAGCTACATGGCTGTCTCCAGATCGAAAAACTAGAAACCAAATCGATCATGTTATGATAGACGAAAGGCATGCTTCAAGCGTTTTAGACGTACGTACACTCCGAGGGCCAACATCGACGCGAACCACTATCTTGTTGTAGCCAAGATACGCACCCGCCTCTGTGCAGCAAAAA
>NW_016157363.1:309823-310219 GCF_001687245.7 Rhagoletis zephyria | reverse complement strand
CGCGCCAACTACCGCGGAATCAGCCTTCTAAGCATAGGTTATAAGGTTTTATCGAGTGTATTGTGCGAAAGACTGAAGCCCACCGTAAACGAGCTGACCACTCAGTGTGGCTTTAGGCCTGGAAAATCCACCATAGATCAGGTATTTAGAATACGCCAAATCTTGGAAAAGACCAGCGGGAATAAGATCGACACACACCATCTATTTGTAGATTTCAAAGCCGCTTTCAACAGCACGAACAGAAGTTACCTTTATGCCGCGTTGTCTGAATTTGGTATCACCGCGAAACTAATACGGCTGTGTAAAATGACGTTGAGCAATACCACCAGCTCCGTCAGAATAGGGAAGGACCTCTCCGAGCCGTTTGATACCAAACGAGGTTTCAGACAAGGGGAC
>NW_016157363.1:308970-309216 GCF_001687245.7 Rhagoletis zephyria | reverse complement strand
TTATCGAGTGTATTGTGCGAAAGACTGAAGCCCACCGTAAACGAGCTGACCACTCAGTGTGGCTTTAGGCCTGGAAAATCCACCATAGATCAGGTATTTAGAATACGCCAAATCTTGGAAAAGACCAGCGGGAATAAGATCGACACACACCATCTATTTGTAGATTTCAAAGCCGCTTTCAACAGCACGAACAGAAGTTACCTTTATGCCGCGTTGTCTGAATTTGGTATCCCCGCGAAACTAATA
>NW_016157363.1:242897-308740 GCF_001687245.7 Rhagoletis zephyria | reverse complement strand
AGGAAGAGGAAGGCCTCCTCTGCGTTGGAAAGACCAGGTGGAGAAGGACTTGGCTTCACTTGGCATTTCCAATTGGCGTCAGTTAGCACAGAAGAGAAATGACTGGCGTGCTGTTTTGGACTCGGCCAAAATCGCTTAGGCGGTTACAGCGCCAATAAAGAAGAAGAAGAAGCATATCATAAGTGTATAGGCTTTGTGTGTACGTATATTGTTTTACCCTGTAGTGCTTGTAACTTGTTAAATATATACTTGTTTAAATATACTTTGAATAACTTTTAAGTTCAATTATTGTTCTTAGCTTTTTATATTTTTCAAAATGAAAATTTTGTGATTCATTCAATTTTACTACACCGAATTGTTTAAACTAAATTAAATATAATTTCTTCAATAAAACCAGTTTTTATTGTAAATGAATTTTTGAACTACAAATTGGCGATCCTGCGGGATAAAAAATAAAAGAACCGACAAATCTAAAAACGAAACTGTGACCAACAGCAGATTTTAAAATAGATTATTATTCGATAATTGCTTAGCAAATCGCACGACCAACAAAAACTGAAGTTACAAAAGCGAGCGGAGTAGGATAGCCAAAAGAAAATTGAGTCATTAACAGTAGCAGCTCTTAAAAGAAGTAATAATAAAGTTCCAGCAGCATATCCAGCGGCTATCAACAAAGGCGACACTGTGTGCCAGTCACCGGTCACCAGTCATCACCACGACCAACAACAATAAACAAGAAGTTCAGCCAGCGTTGCAATTACAATCAGTCTTCAAGTTACAGCTAACATTGTAAAAAATCGGCATTTAGGTGCAAAAATTAATAAACAACAGAAGCAGCTACGTACTACAAAAGTTATAATAGCAAGCAGTCATCGACTAGCTATTAACCATTGTATAGGCTTACAAGTATGGAAAGCGCCATTTTGTTTGTTTACATTTGAAAACAGCTGAGATCACCTGATTTTCAATTCTCTCATTCTCCGCACAGAGTTACATTCAAGTTTCAGAAAAAAACTTTAAAGTCTGAATTGAGAAATATTTTAGAAAAATGTGTTTTTATTCATTTGAATTCATTAAATAAGAAATTAAAAATGCATGCCAAGTCTTGCATTTCCAATAATAACGATAAATGTGTATGTTCCAGGCAATAATTTAAAATATTTGTGAAACTTATCGTTTTGCGCTAAAATACAACAATGTGTGTAAAATTCGTTGTCATTGTTTCTGTTTTGAACATTATATTCGTGCCTGCCGGTGGAAAAGTTAGGTAGATTTGCTTTTATTTTTAAGAAACCATATAATTTAATATATATTTCTTTCCAGAGCTACATACGGACAAGTAAGATGATCATCGTTCCGGCAAAATTGTAATAAACTTGACCGGTCGTTTGAACAAATGGTTTATTTTCGTGTACAAGCAGCCGTGGCCCGAGCGGTGCAAATCGTGGCAGAGAATTATAAGTGATAAGGAAAATAATAGTGCGATAAGAAACTGGAGCTCGGGGAAAACTATAATTTACGTCTCTACGCAGCACCTACGCATGTATGGGTGCATTTGCGATTGTGGCCTAAGCAGTAAAAATTCTGGAGCTTGAGCTCACCCCTTCAGTGCAAAAATTGAGTCTGAGCTTAGACTAATTTTTTATGCATGAGGCCCATTAAATCGCATAAATTGGTTGGAATGGTTGGAAGTGGACCAACATGCTGCCTTCTCGTCAATTTGGTTACGTTGTGTTGACTAACTCCGGAGGCATTATGGATCTTGAGGAGGCCAGACGGTAACATTTGGGAGGCAAAATGCTAGGATTCTTGTTCTAAGCTGGGCACTGGGTATTCACACTTTTGTTAGTGTATTGAAGCTATTGCAGCTGGCAAGAGCAACATGTTTATATTATTTTTTACAAAAATAAAAAGATGAAAGCCATTTAAAGTAATGAGTAAATTTGCGTGGAAGAAAATAAAGAATAAAGAAATTTGTATGATGAATATGGGGGAAAATCGTTCGCATCAAAATTTCTATTCTAATTTGTATTTGAATTATGACATCGACAGGGATGCTTTGAAACGTATCTTTTGGAGAGAAATTTTTATAATTCTTGTGATTATTGGTTTATATTAAATAAATTAAAAAAAAAACTTTTTAATGTACCACGCTTTTATAAATGGACTAAAATTAGAAAATAATATTTCTCAGTCCCATAGAACTTGTTTTGATAACTTTTGATTTTGAAATTTTAGCAAAAGTCATTATAAACAATTTATGAGATTGAAAACGAAAAACGTGGAGCGCATGCAATACAAAGCATTAGATTTAATTGACAATATTCAAACTACATATGTACATAACATATACCACGTTTATATGCACGTATTATTTGCAAATAACAATTTGTAAAATAGTAAACTTTGCCGTATAAACGCTGTTATTTTTTTATTTGCAAATAACTAAATCACACAAATAAGTATTGATTAGTGTAACTATTTGCAAATAACCGCAAGACGCCCCCAATGTTAGGTTTATTTTCTTTTTCGATGGTCATCTTAATGCCTTTTTATAATCAAGACGTTGCCATTTTTAATTTTATTTTCTTTTTCGATGGTCATATTATTGCCTTTTTATAATCAGGCAATATTAAAAAAGAATTTTTCACCATCGAATAAACAGTGAGTTAAGTATTTGCAAATTATTTTTATTTGCGAATAGCTTACGTATAAACATAGTAATAGAACTAAAATTTCTACAGCAAAAGTACAAATTTGAGATCGATTTTAAGCGGTCGTTATTAATATACCCACATACATACATATATTACTTTTCAATTTTAAATTAGGCCTATTACATGCGCCCCACGCTTTTCATTTTCAATCTCATAAATTGTTTATAATGACTTTTGCTAAAATTTCAAAATCTAAAGTTATCAAAGCAAGTTCTATGGGACTGAGAAATATTATTTTCTAATTTTAGTCCATGTATAAAAGCGTGGTACATTAAAAAGTTTTTTTTAAATATATTTTATACTTTTTAGTCTTGTCTGTATAAAATTTTGCAATAGATACTAAAATAATTAAACTGGCAGTGAAAAGAGAACAGAAGACTATGCAAGCAAAATGTTGTTTGCTCACATTTAGTACATGCCTACATATAGCAGCAATTAATTTGATTTAAAGAAATGGCGTGACGTCCTTTCCGCTGTAGCGTATGTAGTGCATATTTTTAACTTCTTCTGGCGAGGCGACATCTATCTCTAGAGGTTTTCTAATTGTATGTCCCTGATATGATACCTACGACAAGATTGATATCTAGACTAGGCTTGCCATAAATACCTTTGCTATATTTATAGTATATGGTGGGCTGGATATACAACATTGCAAGTTGATAAAAGCGTTGTAAAAATATATTTAGACTACAAGTATGTAATGTACTTTTATTACGAATTGAAACGATTTTAATGAGTATTCATAGCTTCATAGCAGTTACATCAAAATGCATATTTGACAAGAAAGAGTACAAGATTGCCCCGTCATAGTGGCGATGATATTTCTGTACAAAAAGTAAACAAAGCAGAATTGCATGTTAAAAGAAAATGCCAGGGCAGTAAATTTTCTCAATAATAAATTTTTCGATAGTAAACGGGTTTTAATTGTGCTAAATTCTAAAAATATATGATATACAATGACAATTAATAAGAAAAATTTGAAAAAACGGTAATTTTTGTGGAAGTATAAGTGAATTTCAGTGCATTTAAAGTTTCTGATGCGTCGTTTACTTTTAGATCAGAATTATCAAAATCGACGAATTCAAATTAGCGGTACGTCTGACGGTGCCACCCATGATAAAAACATTACAAAGTAAATTCATTCTATCAATTCGTTGGCCATGATTTTTTTCTGACGTTTGCCAACATTTTAAAATCATATAAAATTGAAAATAAAAAAATTAAATTGTTCACAATTGTTGTTGTTTGAAATTTAAAATGACAATGTGTGTGTGTTTCTGAAAAGTAATAAACAGGAAAAGAGTGCACACAAAGTTAATATTTTACCCAAGTTCATAAAAAATTAAGAAATCTAATTTTGTATAAAAATGTCACTGTACAGAGCTATATAAATCTATTTTATTNTAAAATGACAATGTGTGTGTGTTTCTGAAAAGTAATAAACAGGAAAAGAGTGCACACAAAGTTAATATTTTACCCAAGTTCATAAAAAATTAAGAAATCTAATTTTGTATAAAAATGTCACTGTACAGAGCTATATAAATCTATTTTATTTTTTTTAAATAAGACCACTAGCATGTACGGTTTTTATAAATGAATCTTGTAGCGTCACGCTGTATAAATACCTATGTACATATATACGTTTTGGCTGGCGAAATATGTACTTTTGTCAACTAAGTAAAAAAGCGTTTGAGTAAATTTAACCCCATTAAAAAGTTTTTAAATATTCAATGGCGCAACGCAGCAACTCTTTTTGTTACACGAAACCCTTGAACATGTGCCTGTCATCTATTTCTTCCGTTTCGACATTTCGCTATTTTGCATTTTTTTCATTTTGACGTCATTGGCATTGTGAGATTTTTGAAATTCGTTTTGGTTCGACATTCTGCTATTTCATAATTATTTCATTCTCATGTCATCCATATTCCATTTCGTACCTTCCATTGCCGTTCGCATCGTCGAGCGTGCCTGTCAAACACTGCCGCCATCATGCTTTCCAGTTTGGCAGGCACGTCCGCTGTTAGAAAGAGAATAGACAAAAAGGGGCATAGGATTCCATACTTGTAAGTATATACGATGCTATTAACGTGCTCGGACGTGTATACAAGTGCTATCGGCAGTGCGAATCCAATAAACAAAACAAGTCAAAAACCCTAGTGCTTCTCAACTCAGTGCTTAATCTTTTCCTGGTTACACTTTCGTAGCAATAACTAATAAACAAGTTCAGTGTACTATCAAAAACCGTTGTGCCTACAGAAATGCCACCAACACCTGATCCGCCGGACAAAAGAACAAACCGTTTCTCAATACTAAGAGAAATGGACACATACAACACACACACATTCCCTACACTTGAACAAAAACTAACAACACCCAGTCAACCAAAATACCTAACAATATCGTCAGCCACCGGACAATTAAATAAAATCTCTCCTTTTATTATAAAAAAGGGTATTGATGCGATATCAACCCAAATAGACAACATTAAACAGCTGAAAGACGGTTCATTACTGGTTTTGGTACGCAATTCTAAAGTAGCTGAAAAATTTATAAAAACGAAATCCCTTCTAAATATTTACCCTATCACGGTCAAGCTGCAAGAAAATCTCAATACGGTGAAAGGTATAATATACGCCCCATGTCTCAACTTTGTAAAAGAAGAAGTAATTGTCCAAGAGTTGAATCGTCAGGGAGTGACGAGTATTTACAAATTTACCCGTACACTCGAAGGTAAAACAACCCCCACCGGAAAAATTGTTGTCAACTTTGACCTATATCACCTTCCAAAATCGTTAGACGTGGCATGGTACAAAGTAAAAGTGTCGCCCTACTACCCTAACCCTATGCGTTGCAGAAACTGCCAACTCCTAGGGCATACCAAAACCAGATGCACTAATCCAAGCACATGTGAAGGATGCAATCTGCCGCCCCACTCCAGTTGAATGCTCACGCAAACAATGTGCAAACTGTGGCGAAAATCACTCCTCCTCTGACAAAGACTGCCCCAGGTACGTGCAAACAAAAGACATTTTAAAAATTAAAACAATAGAAAAATGCTCTATGGGGGAAGCACGCCGAAAATATAATGAAAAACACACCCATACTCAAAAACCACAAATTTCATAGGCCCCTATTATGCGTTGCATTCGATCTTCGACTGTGGTCGAAAGTGCTGATCGAACGAATTTTCATTTGGTATTATGGCGCTCATTTGATGAAGAATAGCGCTATTGTGAATTTCGCTCGTTTAGTTGTTCACAATAGTATATTTTTCACTGCTGAGAAGCTTTGTTTACAAATCGAGCAAACTAAATAGTGTGCTTAATCATATGTACATATGTAAATTTGTGCAAACTAAAATGAAACAAAGAAGAAAGGGAGTTTATAAAAACGTGGTAAAAAATAAAATTTAATTAGTACAACGGAGTTCTGATTGGACGATTCGTCAGAGGATGAGAGCTTAGAAAACTGGCCAGGAGCAGAAAACGTTTAAGAGAGTTTAAGTGCAGTCTTTCGAATATATTTTGACATACAATATATTTAAGAAATTGTATGATCCAAATCTATTATTAAAATATATTAAAACTATAAACAGCTCCATGATTTTGTTCTCAGAGATCGTGCCAACAGCGTATTGGGATTTTCTTTCATAAGTAAAACCAGACTTTCGAGCTTGTGTTTAGTATTCACGACGTTAGAACTGCATGAAATTAATAAAAATTGTTTAAAATTGGTGTCTAGCCGCCAAAAAGTAAGAAAACAAAAGCAAAATCAGAACATTTTTCACAATTTTCTAACACTTCGATACACCAACGAAAGCAAAATTCTGTTCGACAGAAAATTCGATACTCAACGAAAATTTCGACACGGTTGCATAGCTCATAATACGAATTTCACTTTCGATCTTCGATAGCCAGCGAAGATCGAAAATCGAATGCAACTCATAATAAGGGCCTTACTCCAACACACCAACCTAACTTTAATCAAACTAAGCACAACAACTACACCAAAAACATCAACATCCGCAACATACAAGCGCCCAGCTTCGCCAACAAAAGCTAACTTAACTAAAGTCGCAAAAACTCAAACGCATATTAACAAAACCATAACCGACAACAATTCTACTTCCAAAAATCCATCCACTCAAACCACCCAATTTACAAACGAAAATCCAAACTCAAATAAGAAAAAACTACCAACAACTAATCCTTCTCATGAAGACTCGTATCCCCACTCTAGCAAAACGCAAACCACCTCACAAACAAATACTACAGCATCACCGCTCAGTCAAATAACACAACAACTATTAAACGAAAGCAGCTATTTCATGTCAGTCTCTGACTCAGAAGAAGAGCCTAAACTATAAAAACACAAAAACAAAAAAAAAAACAAATTAGCAAAACAAACATACTCACTCAAATATTACATATACATTCACAAATGATCTTTAAAATAATACAGTGGAACATTAAGGCCTTCCTAAACAACTATAATGAACTTAACATGCTAATAAAAGAACAAAATCAGACTTTCCTGTCGTTGCAAGAAACCCATTGCCCTGCGAAATTTTCTCCAATTATACCCAAAAATTATCTCAGCTACTTCCATAACATCCCACAAAACACGACATCCAAGCAGGGTGTAGGTGTACTGATAAAAACAAATATTCCACACAAAATAGTACCAATAAACACACATCTGCAAATAATCGCTGTCGAAATTAACTTAAACCCAAAATTTACAATAATAAATTGTTACATACCTCCGAATCAACAAATTCCCTGCCAACATCTAACTAACCTACTTGCATCCATTCAAACACCAGTTGTCGTGCTAGGAGATTTTAAAAGGTGGAACCCTTTGTGGGGCTCTCCATTGTCCAATCCTCGAGGCCAAATACTTGAAAACATGATAAATGAATCCGAACTATGCGTTTTAAATGACGGTAGACCCACACATTTATCAACACGGTACTTTAACACACTTAGATATCACCTGCTGCACACCGAATTTCCTTCCATTTATCACATGGAACGTTTTAGAAGACCTTTATCACAGCGATCACTTCCCAGTGATATCCACAATAACCCTAGCAGAAGCAAACAGCACTCATTACCCAACAAAAAAGTTTTTATGCGATTTTGCAGAATGGGAAAAATTCAACCAATCTGTGGAATTCGAACTCGAAAAGAGACCATATAGCGATAACCCGAATAAGGAAGCAAATAATATCTCGAAAGCGATCTTCAAGTAGTGGCAGAAAACATGTACCCTGGTGGAACTCTGCGCTATCTATCTTGCGAAGTAAAAAGATGGCAGCATGGCACACTTTCCGTAGATACCCAACACAGCTAAACATTTTAGAATACAAACGAAGAAATGCCATTTTTCGTAAAGAAATGAAGCAACAAAAGAAATCTAGCTTTGAAAATTTCGCAAAAACAATTAACGTCAACACATCACCACAGGATATTTGGATTAAGGTCAAAAGACTAACAAATCAGAACACACAGTTTTCAGTAACAGCAATTCAATCTCCTCAACATTTAATTACTCATCCCAAGCTAATAACACAGCATTTTGCCCAGAATTGGTCAGAGTACTCGCTAGACGAAAATTTTCCTGATCAGTTCAGACAAGCAAAATCTCTGCAACAACTTCCCAATCAAACTACCTCAAAAAGTGCAAAGGAATTGGAAGCCGGCATAACAATAGACGAACTGCTTTGTACTTTAAAAACAACCAAAGGCAAAACACCCGGTTTCGATCGTATATCCTACAATATGATTAAGCACCTAAACCTCTCCACAAAAGCAAGACTGTTGACACTTTACAACACCATATTTTCCACAGGTGTCGTCCCCCAAAACTGGAAAGCAGCCACTATCATCCCAATTCCAAAACCCCAAAAAAACAATCAACTGGCTGGATCGTACCGTCCCATCTCGCTAATCTCGTGTCTTTCGAAATTAGTTGAGAAAATAATAGCCACGCGGTTGCTCCGGTACACGGAAAAGATGAAGCTCATCTCATCCAACCAAGTCGGGTTTAGACCTGGTAAAGGATGCATTGACGCTCTGCTGCACATTGATTATCACGTCTCAAAAGCTCTGTCAACACGGAACCACACATCAATCTTATCAATTGACTTTGAGAAAGCATTCGACAGGATAGGATCCCACGTTATCCTAAAAACCCTACACCAATGGAAAGTCGGTCCAAAAATTTTTGGTTTTGTAAAAGCATTTCTCCAACACCGTAAAATTCGTGTAAGAGTAAACGGCATATACTCTAGCCTTTACCCCTTGGCCAATGGTATTCCACAACGTTCACCCCTTTCAGTTCTTCTATTTTCCATAGATTTTAACGAACTCAACTCAATCCTCTGAAATAATAATCGCATCTCACACTGCATATACGCAGACGATTTATATATCCTTTGTAATATCAAAAACAACACCAAATCCAATCAGGTTCTCGAGGACACCTTTAACGAAATAGATGCATGGACATTAAGATCAGGAGCGAAGATATCCTTCGACAAAACCAAAAAACTACACACCTGCGTAAAACACCAATGTTACGCAAACAACCGCAACATAACTCTACAAGCCAATACTATCCAAAACGTTGAAGAACTCCGAATTCCGGGATTAATATTCACCAACAACTACTCCAGGAATCGCCAACTATCTACCCTAAAAAAGCACTACCTAGCGTCAACCTCATCTCATACCTCATATAAAGGATATGTGCATATTAACACCCTAATACACCTCGTAAAAACCATAGTTATCAGCAAAAATGATTATGGTTTATTTCTTTACGGTTCAGCTTCAAAAACCAGCCTTAACACCATAAAGAGTACATATCACAAAGCTATCAGAGCGGCCCTTTTTGCCTTCCGTACCACCCCACTAACAAACCTATTAATCGAATCTGGCCTACCAAAACTCGAAGAACGCATACATACTGTTCGAGCCAAACTGATTCCAAAAATTCTCTTCCAGACAAACTCAATAATAGACAAAGATTCAAAAAGACTGGGGTCGAATCGTGACAGACGTGAACGAGTCGGCAATCGTACGAACACAAATTACGTGATCGTTTAATCGAATGAACAATATCGGATGATAACAATCGAAGGCGAACGAATCGTTATTGTTTATTTGGTTATCGATTATTTTTCACTTCTTCCTTTTTTTAAGTCACAATAGACATTGAAGTGTCAAAATAAGTGAAAAGTAAATAAAGAAAAGCGGTAAAACTAAAATGGATCGGAGCCTTTTATTTTATTTAAGCTCTAGCGAAAGCGAAAATGACGAAAGAGTTGTGCGTAAGACACTTCGGGACAGAAGCAATCCATTGGCTTTATCCAACAACGCGTAAGTAATTGATACATTCCAGTATGTTTTATCGAAAATAAACATAAACTGCGATAACACAAAAGCCGTTCCTGCTGTTTTGCAATTTGCTGCAAGCCTTTCGCTCCTTGCAAGTGGTAGCTATTAGCACACAGTTGGTAGCGATTACCTGATAGGTATGTGCCAGAGCACGGTATTAAAATTGACGTCCAACGTCTTAAAAGAAATGGAAAGCCAATTGTGTCCGGAATGTATAAAGTTCCAGCCCAACGAATCTTCAAGATGTAAGGAGTGGTTTGCGGAAAAATATAAAATACCTGGAGGTAAGAAGAAATGCGATCTAATGAAATGCGTAGTGAATCCAAAGTTTTTCTTTTTAGTGGAGCGGCTGCAGCTGAGGGCGTTATTGCATTTCCGTATGATGGAACCGACTGATTACCCTCTACGCATACTTCCAGTCCTGCTGCTTCCACAAGGAGCACCTCAGCTGGAGTTAAAACCTTTTCCTGAAAAGGTCCACCACCTGGCCGCTGTTGGGAGCCTTGTTAAAAGAAAGCTTCCTCTTTGCGTTGTATTTCTGATCAGCAAAAACCTAGATTAAAAGAAAGTTCGTTCATGTTTACTTTCATTAAAAATATCAAAACCTACTTTCTTCCACAGCTTCACATCCTTAATTGGCGGCCCTACAGCATTTAATTGTTTGGTGAGGTTTTCCCACAAACGGTTGGCCGTTGCTTTTCCCTGCGGGCAGTTTGGGAGTAAAATCTTTGCCAAATCAGGGTGTTCGGCCATGAATTCCGCCATGAGTTCCTTCTGCGTTGGGTTTTATTTATAGTAGTTGGTCCTAAAATAAGAAAAATAGCTATAAACTTGTATATGTTTGCACAAATTTTATAATTACTTAAATTTTTCAAAAAATTGTATCAAATTTTGCGCGCGTACGTTCGTCAAATATTAATCGAATGACAGTTCGACGAGTTGCTCGTTCACGACTGTTACTATTCGAGTCCTGGTATCAAACAAGCGACCTCTAAGAACTGTACCAATAATATCAAGAGTACTAGAACTCTGTACTGAATGCAATATCGTAACAAAACTCTACAATTGATAATCATAACCCTCCTTGGAAGATTAAGCAGGCGTCATGGGACTGGTCGTTAAATATATATAAAAAGGAGAGTACTCCGAATTCCACCTTTAAACAACTCTTTTTACAAAAAACAACCGACCTCAAAAAGCACGGATGGACTATCATTTACCCAGATGGTTCCAAAACGAATTCCTCAACAGCGTTTAGTGTTACTACCGAATCTGGTTCTTATTTAAGTATAAAGCAGATGTCTCCTCTTTCCTCAATATTCTCTGCAGAAGCAAGCGCCATTCTAGAAGCTTTGGCACTATATACACATAAAAAGACAAAAGTGGTCATATGCTCCGACAGCTTATCAGTCATACGAGCGGTGAGTAATCCCACCTGTAACAACTGGGAAACCATCAACAATATTAGAGATATGCTAATAAAAAACGGCAACACCGTTATGCTACTTTGGGTCCCAGAACATGCAGGTATCGAAGGAAACTCCCACGCCGATGAAGCTGCGAAATTCGCATGCAACGCACCCATCATCACCGCTCCAAACATAGAAAAAACTGACATAAAACACCACATTCACCAACACCTGAAAGAAAAATCTAAAACACTACTCAGCCATCAAGAAAGATATAATCACCTCTATTCCGATTGTCGTAACGACAGTCGTTTGACGAAAAAAAAAAAAAAATGGCATTCCTGTTTTCGTGAGTCGCAGCCATCGGCTTAATCTATTACAAAAAGACATTCCCGTTGACGTTTCGACTCATACAACGACTCAAATAACGTCAAATTTTCTCGTTTGAATTTTTGTGCACGACAAAATAAAATTAATTTAGCTGACAAATTTGTTCTTGTGAAATAACAAAAAATGGTAAGTAGTAAAATTTCTTTAGCTGTACATGCGCAAATATATGTATTTTGACGTTCGAAATTCTTTGTTTTAGTTAAAAGTCACAACCCAAAATCAGTTCGCCCTGTTGGTGCAGGAAATGGAAAAAAATCCGCAATTGGCCAGGGGATTCCATAAAGGCGTCGCGAAGTTGGATGCTAGAAAGGAATGGGACACTATAGCTGAAAAATGCAATAGCTTGGGACCACCCGTTCGAGATGGGGAAGGCTGGCTAAAGGTGGGTGAATCAGAAATTTGGTATTTCCTACAAATACTTTGTGCGTAATATATAAGTGTTTATATGTATCTTTGTAGGTCTGGGGTGACTTCAAATTTAAAGTAAAGAAGAAAGTAGTTTTCAACAAAAAAGAAAGTCGTGCAACTGGTGGCGGAATAAACAATCAAAAAAGTCTTTCGAGTATGGAAAGCGCAGTGGCAAATTTAATGTGCTTCGAAAGTATGGTAAATCCACCTGGAGCGTCATTTGGTGGTGCAGAAAAAACGAACAATAGCCAAATTTCCGAGGAACTAAATGAAACAGATGAGATCGTTTCGGAGGAAGATGTTGAGCAAGAAAACATTGAACCAGTAGCTAAGAAAACTAGGATTCAGAAAGGAGCTTTGTTAAATAAGCAAATTGATATTCAACAAAACTTTTATGAAGAAATTTCAAGAAAAATGAGGAAAATTGAAAAGCACTTAGAAAGTACCGAGCGATACACCCGGAAAATGTACGAGTTGAAAAAGGAAAAGTTGCAATTGTATAAGTCTGAGTTGAAAATGAAACAGGATAGTATAAAAAAAGCAAACGAATTGAGGGAGATGGAAATTAATATAAAAAAAAGAAAATAGAAATTGATGAAATAAGAATGGGTTTAAGGTCCTCCTTTTCATAATATGTATCCAGAAATATACATATGTGTTTACACTTGTGATCAGCTAATTAAGTCATAACATTTTGACCAATTTTGGCAATTTTTCTGTTGTTCATTTAATGTTTATTATTTTTCCATAAAAGCTAGCTAATTATAAACCAAATACCACATAAACCAAATTTAAAACTTTGTTCAAAAATTATAAAAAATCTGCAAAGGTTTAGCTTTTTAGTAAGATTTTTTAGAATTTGTTTGAGTATGCAGTTTAATAACCCATTAAATTCCAGGGTAATAAAGTGCAAGTTTTAAGTTGCTAAAGAATTTTTCCATACAAAATATATTGGACAATTTTTTTTGTATGGAAAAAAATGCGTCACGCAGTCGGAAAAAAAATCAACGCGATTCTTTAGCAACTTAAAACTTGCGCACTATTGCCCTAGAATGTAATGAGCTGTTAAACTGCATACTCGAAAAAATTCAAAAAGTCTGAAAAAATTTAAAAATTAAGCTGAAACGTTGCAGATTTTTTATAATTTGTTACATAATCAGCTAGACTTTTAAAAATCGTCAAAATTGATCAAAACGTTGATGACTTAATTAGCTGATCACAAGTGCATGTGTTTTTACTTTAAACATGTACGTTAGCTCTGCAATATGTAAAAAAATGCGCACATAAACAAAGCCATTTTAGTTTTATTCACATTTTTAAAGCTGACTAGTTTAGTAAAATTAGGAGAACTTAAGCCATCGCTACGTCATTGGTTAAGTGAATTCATAACACAGGTCAACAACATTTTGTTCTAGGAAAGTGTAGGGTCATTTTCGAAGTAATTTTTTGCGTAGAATCCGAATCCGGGGTTTAAATTTCTCTATCACGTCAGGACTTTGAGATATCCTAACCTAAAAGTGCAAAAAACGCTGTTTTTGCCCATTTTTGAGGTTATGTAGCTACGAAGATTTTGCTCTTCATAAAAAAGTAGACATGGTATTTTAAAGTATAAGTCTTCCTCTTTTAAATGCCGTTGAGTTTGCTCAAATATCTTAATTTTTCACTGAGATATCGCATTTTGAAGTAAGTATGTAATCGACCGTATCACGTCTCATGTTATCTCAATGGATTTTCGAATATCGAAAAATTCACAAACATGGAAACTTCAAAATGCGATATCTCAGTGAAAAATAAAGATATTTAAGCATTCGGCTTATTCAACGGCATTTAAAAGAGGAAGACTTATACTTTAAAACACCACGTTTACTTTTTTATGAAGAGCAAAATCTGCGTAGCTACATAACCTCAAAAATGGGCAAAAACAGCGTTTTTGGCACTTTTAGGTTAGGATATCTCAAAGTCCTGACGTGATAGAGCAATTTAAACCCCGGATTCGGATTCTACGCAAAAAATTACTTCCGAAATGACACTACACTTTTATAGAACATTCCGAACCCATTTTTTTGCAGACCTGTGTAATTTGCATTCGAATACTTGCAGCCAATTGATTTTCATTTTCATTGTCTACTTCACTTTCATTCAAATTTGCTAGTGAGTCTGAAGGAGGAGACTCCATTATAGGATTTGGTGCGCCGTATTCTATGCAAATGTTATGCAAAGCTGCACATACATTTGCAATGACAGTTACCTTATGGGGGTCGTAGTGCAATTGACGAGCACTTAATAGGCAACGGAACCGATTTTTCAATACTCCGAATGTTCGTTCCACTACATTCCTTGCTTTAGCGTGCACTGAGTTGTAGTTGCTCTTTGGAGTATTGTTCGTTGAATCTCGAAATGGGGTCATTAGGTACGGTTCCAATGCATATCCAGCGTCACCTAAAAAATGCAAGTTGTAAAAATAATTTCACATCTCTTATCAAATTTGTACCCAAAAGCCAAGTATTTCGTTCGCCACTTAAATAACTTCGCTGCATTATGGCCTTCGCTTCACTGATACCCCATATATGCGCATCATGACTAGCACCTGGATACCTAGCATCAATAAACCGTATTCGCATTTTGTGGTCACAAATCTGAATTGAATGAATATGTAGTTAATTCAATGATCATAAGGTCATGCAGTTATATTGCACTTACTACCATAGCGTTTATGCTATAAAAACCTTTGCGGTTATAATAAAGATGTTTATTAAGCTTTGGCGGAAGTATCGCAATGTGACTTCCATCGACGCAACCAATGACTCCAGGAAATCGAGTTTTCGAATAAAAAGAGTGCTTAGCTTGTAGTTTTTCTTCCTGTGTCATATCAAATTTGATCCATTTTGAACACAAAACATTTTGCAGAATACTAAGCACTTCTTTGAATACTTTCGAGACAGTTGGTTGTGCCAAACCCAACTGAAAGTCATTTCCAACTCCACGTTGGTACCCGTTTTCCGCCAGAATCCGCAAAGTGGTTGCCAACTTAACTGTTGGGCATAAGCCCGTGGAGCGTTTCCTCCTTGGAAGATTCTTTTCGAGCTCTTCAAGTACATACCTAAACGCGTCTTTCGTTAACCGAAAATTTCTAACGAATCTGCAAGATGTGAACTATTTTGTTAAAATTATCAAATAAATAAAACATTTTTCGTGTCTTACACCACATCAGAAAGTTGAAAAGGATTTGCTCTTTGGCGAAGAATTTGCCGTTCTTTAATTAATTTTATATTTTCTTCGCTTTGAATTTCTTCATCCGAGCTAAAATATAGCTCTATGGTATCCATTTCATTAAGTACAACTTCTTTTAAATTAAACGTAAATACAAATAACAAATTATAAACAAAACAGATGTTTCTGTCAGCTGTCAAAATTTGTTTCATCTATTACAATTGTAGTAGAACAGTCGATATGTTGCAGGAATGCCTTTTTAAAAACGACACGTCGCAAAAAACGACTGTCGATGCGACCGACTTACGACAACCAGAATAGGGGTGATTACCCCCGCAATACCCCACTAATATAAACCGCTTTAAAACCAGGATATTCTCTCGACTCCGTCTTGGGCACACAACCCAAACACATGTATATCTCCTAAAAAAAGAAAACCCAACACTGCGAAAACTGCAACTCACAGCAAACATTGCAACACATCCTCAACGATTGCCCCCTATACGGAGAAGCAAAACAAACATTACTCGACTCACAGAACATTTCGGCAATACTCGCCATTCCCACCAGCACAAACATTGAAAAAATTGCAAGATTCGTTAAAGCTATTGGCGCGTATTCATAGTCCAGCAACTAAGCCGAAACTAACAAAGTTGCAACTTAAATTTAAGTACCAACATAAAATTTACCTCTATTCATAGTCGCATTTCAGACTTCTACTAAGTAGTTTCGACTTAGTTTACGATATAGCAAAACGAGTGTGAAAATGTATCGATTTTTCTTTACGATATTTTGGAAAAATTACATTTTTATTAAATAATGTCAAGTTTGATCATCCGTTTATGTAATTTTTATTTTCATTGCATGATTATGCAAAAGAATAAGGTATAATTTTCTTGTTAATTGTGTGAAATAGCCAGAACAACCGCAGTGATGTGAAGTCGATGTTTATCGAAATCATGCTGTGAAACATAGAAATAGTAGATATCTAAATGTTATGCACAAATTTACTTTAAAAGAACTAGCGTGAAACTGACTTATTATTTGAGAATTTATCTAAATTATTCCAATTATAAAATTGTGATGTAGCTTTATTCGAATTGTAATACGCATTTAATTTCATCTTCCGATTAGAATGGGTCGATCTTTGTAAATTTTAATTGGAGATTGTTCAATATTATCAAATTCACCTTCTACCAACTTAATTTTTACATATTTCGTCTGTTTTCCCTTAATTTGATAAAATACTTCTTCCTAGTTACGACTTAGTTGCAGCTGCAGCCGAAACTAAATTTTATGTTGGTACTTAGCCAAAAAAGTCGAAACTAAGGCGACTATGAATAGCTTTAGTTGTGACTTAGTATAGTTTCGACTTAGTTGAGTACTAAATATGACTACGAATATGCGCCATTGATTTGACCATTTAACCACCAAAACTACGAGACACATACAACACAAATATAAACACAACCCATTCCTGCAACGTAGAGCTGATGGCCCCGGTAGCCAATGCTCATATAAACTATTAGTTCTGATATTCACATCAGCACTAAATAATAATAATAATAATAATATAATAGCAAGTATACATACATGTATGCATACATTTATTTATTTTAAAGTTTATATTTAAATTAATTTAAATATACATATACATAAATATATATACATACATTTATTTATTTTAAAGTTTATATAATTCCGGTAAACTCCTTCATTAATTATTATAATGGTCACCCTACCCTAGATCCGTTGACACTAATCGATTTCACAAACTCAAACAATACAGACAATATATAACAACATTCGAAGATAGCAGCTACTTCGGTAAAGTTACCGAACAATTTGCATGCAAAAATTTTACGTCGGATAATACCAAATATGAATACCTCATAATTTCACTTCCCCAAGAAGTGGTTATGACAGTATTTGATATTATTCAAAATCCTCCTTCGGAAAATAAGTATGAAAATTTAAAAAAGCACCTCATAGAACGACATTCACTAAGTGAACGTAAAAATTAGACCAAGTGCTATCTACTTCAGAACTTGGAGATAGAAGTCCCTCTGAGTTATACTGATCTCTTTTGGTTTTAGCAGGTTCAAATTTTGGTGTAGATTGTTAAAGAAACTTTGGCTAAGAGTATTGCCCAGAAAATTGAATATTGCTGTAAATATTCAGGATATGCTTAAGTTAGCTGATGATATGTGGGAGGTAATGAATAAGGGTGCTATTTGTAGCACTAGTTTAACGAACACAAATTCACACATTGAAAAAACAATGGAAAATTTAGTAAAAATTACTTCTTCTATGTGTGAGAGTTTTGCAAAGAGGTTTTTTGTATAAGGCAGACTATGGAAAATAGATCAGCAAGAGCTTCTAGATCATTTAGTAGGAATCGTTCGCCAACTAGGTCAAATTCTTGAAACTGGCTTTGTAGATATCATTATCGCTTTGGCATTAAAGCAAGAAAATGTGAACATCCTTGTTCATACTGGCAACATGAATCTCAGCAAAACTAACAAAGACGAGATTTGAGTAGTCCACTTGCAAAGTGCGCTATGTAAATTTTTTTCGATTTTTAGTTTTTGGTGGTTAACGTACCAGTATTTAAAGAAGTTTCATGTCCACTAACAATACAGTGCAAAATCCTTACATATTCTGAAAAAATAGCATCAAATGTTAGCTACTCTAGCAAAAGTCGCTATAATACTTACTGTATGTATATATACACTTTCAAAAGTCGCTATAATATTTATGGTACGTATTTATACAAGTTCAAAAGTCTCCACCTTCTGATGAACTTAGAAAACTGTAAGAAAACATGGTAGTTCCGGTGCCTAGTGGAAGACGTCTCAAAAAAAGAAGCAGACCAAAAAAAAAATTTGCAAAAACTACCACACTGCGATTTTGATTTTTATTGTTATTACGCAACAAACATTGGGCTTGGTTAACAATTCGAAAATGATTCGAAAATGAATCTCTTTTTTCTAGTATCACCTTCGATAATGAATGTGGAAATAGGTTAGTATTCGATTCTTGAACTAGCCCGTTCTACAGCAAAACGGAACCTAACGAAGGTACGTTTACGTATTTTACCTTCGTTATGAATTTGAAATCCAGCTCATTCTCAAAGGGAAATATAAGACAATCACTCTCTCTCATTAGAGTTCACTTCGATAATGGGCTGGATTTCGAATTCATAATGAAGGTAAAATACATTGGATAACGAAGGTTCCGTTTTGTTGGAGAATGGCCTAGTTCTCGAATCGAATACTAACCTATTTCCACATTCATTATCAAAGGTGATACTAGAAAAAAGAGATTCGTTTTCCAATCATTTACGAATTGTTAACCAAGCCTAATAAATATTGGTCATACATATTTGTTTTTGAAAAAAGGAAAGTATATTTGATTAACGTTTAAGTATAGTTACTTTTTATTTTAGAGGTTTTTGTAATTTTTTTATAAGAAATTCGTTGTTAAATAAAGTATACTTCATTAAAAAAACAAATTAATTAAATTAAGAGATCATATTCATGATGTTATTTAAGTACATAAAAGAAAAATACTTATTCTAACTATTAACTATTTAGTTTTAATATTTTCTTGATTAATCGTCTTTTTTGTTATACGGGTTTTGGCTTGCTGGAAAAATGTAATTGAAATCTGCTCGAACTCTGCGTCGGATGAACTCGAAAACTTTACTGAAAATGCTTCTGAAAAGATAGTTTGGCGCTCTATAGACTAGTATTAGACTTTGTTTTAGAACTAAATACTTTTAATAACTGCCGTCACACTTAATGATCGGATTGGGTGCTTCTTATCTGTGCCTTTCCAGCAAAATGACTGTGCCGCTTTATCGTCAATAATGCTCCTCCAACACATTTTTACAAACTTATCCGGGTTTGATGAGGTAAGTGTTTTTAGCTGCGAAACCTGAGAAGTAAATCAGAAAGGCGTGATATTAGGTGTTGCTTTAGTAAAACATAACATGGCTTAAAGGGGTTTCTTTAAAGCAAATCAAAATAGCTTACCAAAATTTCAAATTTTTCGTCCTTTTCTAAAGTTTGTAAAAATTCCTCTGGAGAACTTAAAGGGACTTTAGGAAGGACTCGTAATGAAGGTGGTGTTGTTGTATTAATTCTGCTGTTTTCGGAGATGATCTTCAACGACTTCACTTCTTGTAGTATACGAGTTAATACTCTTTCAATGCCTTCCTGTTTGTTTTGAACTACCAAATAAAAATGAAAAGTATATTATTATTTTATTTTAACAAGTTAGTACTTCCGTTACTGTTTATTACCTTCTTCAATTTTTCCCATTATTTCTGTTTTCATTTTGTTTAGTTCTGTAGGGAAATAAAAGAGTTAGCGTGGCATTATTATAATTTGAGAATGCCTACCTGTTGTGGTGACAATACTATTATCGGCATTTTCAATAAATATGGTATTTAAATCTGCATCCATCTTCGCTGTTTACAATGCTTTATGAATTAAAGAAATGAAAACAAAGGTATGTTCGTTTAAATCGTGCAACAGCATGGCTTTTTCTATAATATCTTTAGCTTGATAATAAATATCGCCTTCGAAGTACTCAATCTTACAACAAAATTTTATATTAAATGTCTCGGATTTAATAGGTGATTCAAAAAAGTTATTTAGGCTTTTGAATTTTTTAGACTTAATCACAGTTTCAGAATTACATTCTAAAATTTCTTTTATCTCAAAAAAATCGTTTCCTACTATATATATATATATTATATATAGTATATTATCTGGGAATTTCGAAGAAAAATGAAATGTATCCGTTTTGATATATTTAATTTGTCCGCTTTTATTTTTTTTTATATTGGTTTTTTGAATTAATTCCTTTTCTTGGATTTTGCTCTGTTCCACTAAGCGATTATATAGCTGTGTCCCAACTAAGTTCTTTTTTCTATGTTTCCTTTTCAAAACTGAGAGATAGTTTTCGTATTTAAAAGCGCTGAAGCTCTCCAAGCTACCGAATATGTAAGCATCGTCTGCTATGTGGATAAGGCAATGTGAATTGTAAAACAACAGTTCATGCGAGTAGAAATTGTTAATATTTTCGACAAAATCTCTTAGTAGAACTTTGGCACAGTTATTGTTGCGCTTACATTCAATTTTATTCAATAAAATGCGTATTCCCAAGCTTAAGTATAAAAAATGCGTGTATCTGTCGAAGTCCAGTAATCCTTTCAGAACAAAAACTCCTGAGTATAGAAGGAAAGACCTGAATTCTGTCGCTTTACACCGATCGACTTCTTTCAGAGCTCTTGGTCGCCTGGCAAATTCCTTAGGAAATTGATCAGATACAAAAAGTAGCCGAGCATTCAACTTTTCAATATCATGTCTTCCAAGCAGTTGCCGATCTTTCAACCAAAATTTCAATAACGTTTTGGTTACTCCCAAACAAACAGCATGCATGTAGTCTATTGGAAAGGATTGAACTAAGTTCATTTTAAAATTTTCTAACACTATTGGCTGCAATTTGTTGTGATGGTCTGGGTTCAATCTGGATCTGAATGCATAATCTGAACGACTCTCAGAAAGATTATTTTCAGGCCAGAATATCATTCTATGGTTAATACTTTCTCCCTCTTGTACGCATTAATGGCAGCAGAAAAATCCTGTGTGTCCTTTAATTTGCAATATGAATGCTCTTGCTGGAGTATCGCAAATAAATGAACGGCACTTGACGCTGAAAATTCTCTCTTTAAACGAAAATCCGTGTTCTATTAGATGTTGCAGTTCACTAACAAATTTTTCTAGAAATTGATCTGGATCCTGGGGTTTACTCTTTCCAGAAAAAGCTACAACAGCTAACACATTTCCAGATCCCTCCACATTGACTTGTATAGGCCAAATTTGGGACGTGCTACTTTTCGCTAACGGAAGCCCGTCAATATTTGTATTCAAATGCAGCACTTCCTCTTTAAAATTACTTTTCAACAAAAAGTCTGTTAAAGCAAGCCATAATGCACATATTCTCCACCATTACTTTTTTCGACTGGGGCATCTTTTGGTGTCATTTTTAAGGTTCTTGCATCCATAGGTGGTCCACTTAATTTAGGTGTTAAGAGTTTCAGTAGGGCATTCGTGGCATCGTTCGTAATACTAAATTTTATTACCCATTTTTGCAATTCCTCTTTAAAATTTGAAATATTTAGGTCTTCGTCACTATCAGATGCGGAGCTATAGCTAAAATCAGTAAGATTGTCATAATCTTCATTCAAAGGAAAGTCTTCCGAAGCTGGAAGAGTAGTCGCGTTTGGAATATCTGAATATGTAATCCCAACATTCATTTGTTGTTGTTGAGGTTGCATTAGCATGCTTACAATTTCACTGCATTCACGTCTAATTGTTTCTGAAGCTTTCATTTTATTTAAATTATATTATTTTCTAAATTGCTAGTTACCAATTTTTATTTTCCCGAAAACAAACGCGCGACCCCCTTATTTGAAAAAATGAAACTATAGGCTGAATTTCTTTATTCATTCTGAACGTTTGGAATAAACTTTTTTGTTTACTTATTCTTTAGAACGTTCCTGATGATATGTTAACGTATATTTCAAACGTATTCTGTTTATTCCGGCTGTGAAATGGGATTATCCGGAATGTATAAAGAAACGCAGCCATAATAAACATGAAATTCCCAAAAGCATTAAAATACGCAACTTGCTGTCTTGTTACTATGGTTCTCATTTTATTTTCGAACCAATTTCGAGTGTATTTCCAACACACTATGAACGGTGGAAAACTAAGGTTGGTTATGAGTTCGTTCACAGTTCGATATTCATATTGGATATTGAAGGTATTTTTCGAACGTTCGCCACAATGTTTATTGGGTAGGCTCTTATTTATCCAAATTTTCAGATAATAAAAAGAAATTTACAATTTGGATATTACTTGTTGTTGTAGACGTTTTTTTTTAATTTATGGCTTACTATTATAAAATCACATAACGCTGTTTGCAAGTGGACTACTCATTTCAACACGTCGCAGTATGGGGATTTGGCGGAAAAAAGTCTGATTTTCAACATACCTCTATGGAATTTTTAATGATGTTTCGAAATTCTAGGAAAGTGTCTGCAATAAAATCAAAAGGAATTACTATATTCCGACCTATAGTTTTTTTCTACAGCTCTTCGAAAGTAACACTTCTGACTGAAAAATAACTCCAAATTTAAAGACGATTTTTTTTCTTTTTCTTGGACCGACTTCCAATTGATTATTTTTTCTTTAAGATTTGATATTTTGGGACGCTGAAACCGAAAGAACAAAGACTATAAAGAATTTGGTTGCATAGTTACAATTAATTTTAGAAGGGTATAAAAACAATACTCTTTTTTTGCTGAGACCTGCGATTTTTGCGTTATCAGGTGTTGGATACTACCTAGGTGTTGTTTCAGGTACAATCAGTTCCAGCTGCACATATGGCCGATTTTTTTTTTATGTGCAACTATAATATGTAAACTCCCTCTAATGTATTTTTAATGACAAGGAAGGCTTTCGATCTTTATGTTATTTATTATTATTATTTTTATTATATTATTATAATTACATATAAATGTAAAATAATTGTTGTATGTGCATATTATTCGATAGGTATTTTTTCCAAATTATGTAGAAATAAAGAGAGAATAAAAAATGTCTTCTTCATCCGCTACCTAAATATTTTCGGTTAGGTTAACGGCAGTTTAGACCGAACTGATCATCCACATTAGTTAATTTGTACATTATCACCTTGAATATGAATAATTCTTGAGGAAACAATGCTTAGGTAGTACGAGTACATGCATCAGTAGTTAATTACCAAAAAATAAATTCAATACTTCCAAGCTTCCGAGCGAATTGCCATTGCACTTTGCTATCATATTAGCCGCAACGTCAAGAGCAAGAAGCAACAGAAATTAGCATTGTTAATCAGAGGTAAATCTATATAAATATATATAAATCAAAAGCAGACACTACATATAGAGATATTTATTAACTTTTATAATGGAAAGTTTCACAATTTCATACGCAGATTTGTGCATGAAGCTTATACAATGTGGAAAAGATAGAACAAAATTTAAATTGTTGGAAGAATCTTATATCGAACTAAGTAAACGTAGAATTGACCGTAGAAACATTTTTATTGTAATTTCAAATTAAAGTGGCTGAACTCTATTCGGATGAAATCGCGGTTTGAATATAACAACGCTAGTTGGCTTAAAGGAACATTTAAAATTGAGTTTAGCAGTGATGAGTGTGAACCTTCAACCAGCTGTATATTTGGTCGTCCATGAAAACCTTTTGGCGAGTGCAGCGATCGTGCTAAGCGATATAAATGGGATGAAGTACGTGCTAAATTTTCCCAAGAGCTGATTGATTTTGCGTCTACTTCTAATAGTTTAAAAACTGATCAAAAAGTTTGCCCAAGAAAAACGGCTGGTATGTTTACAAAGCTTGAGTTGACAAAAGAAAAATATGAGTATCTTAAGCATTGGTTACAGAATGAAGTCTGTGACACGAACACCAGCAGCATCTTCGTGTTGTATTTGTGGAGCCACAACGTCACAAATAAATAATACTGAAAATGTTCATCTCAGGACTGTAAATGAAGAAGCACTGAAATTCGGTATGTCACCTGTACATGCTTGAATTAAGCTGATGGAATGTATTCTACATGGAGCTTACAATATGGATTTTCAATGAGGGACAGTGGATTCAAATACTCGTCCAATGAGAGATGCCCGAAAAGAGTTGATAAAACGTAAACTGAAATATAAAAATGGTATACATGTAGATACTATTAAGCAAGGAACGGGTACAACAAATTCTGGAAACACGTCACGAAGAATCTTTGCAAATCCAGCTTTGGTTTCTGAGATCATGGGTCTGGACGAAGACATAGTTAAAAGATTTGCTATTATTCTTGAAGCCATAACCATACGCGAACCAGTGCACCCCGCAAAATTTGGAGATTTTTGTATAGAGACAGCAAAAAGGTTCGTTTCTTTATATGGTTGGTACAATATGCCAATTACCCTACAGAAAATTCTTATACACGGAAAGAATATAATGGAAAAGTATATCTTTCCTGTGGGTATATTGTCCGAAGAGGCTCAGGAATGTAGAAACAAAGACTACAAAATATATAGACTGAGACACTCCAGCAAATGTAGCCGAATCGCTACGAATCAAGACATCATGCACCGAATGATGTTAACATCACGTTCATAGCACATTTGACACATTCTTTCACTAAAAACAAGTAAGAGCAGCGCTGTCTTCGGCTATGCCGAAGGCTTCATACCTTTCATGAACATCTGCAAATTTTACTTTGACTGATTACTGCTTTTGAATACATCTGCATACATCGATAGAGGAGTTATATACTTATATAAAAAATCGCATCTAAACAATCAGAGGTATGGAAGATATACTTTATATGACACCAATCTAAGTGATTTTCACCGCTATGTGATCGGTATGTAAACCGGTAACACAATTTATTGGGTTTAGTTTCGTACATAAAGGAGATATATCGCAAAAACTGGTATCTGAACAATCAGTGCTATAGGAGATAAAGCTTATACAGCATAGATTTTGACGATTTTCTCAGTAGACTTTGTATTATTATTTATAAAATATCTTACGAAATTTATCGGTTTTAGCTGTTCAAATAAAGGAGTTTTACAGTAAAATCCCATATCTGAACAATCAGATGTATGGAAGATATATGTTGTAGTCATCCGATCCTTGTTATTTTCACTGTAAGTATTCTGTTAATAATGAGTGAAAATGGTGCGAAATTTCATGTTCCTAGCTGCATAAATGGAGGAGTTATGATAAAAGACCTCATATCTGAACAATCAGTTGTATGGGGGCTGCAGGTTATAGTGACCCGATCTTTGTTATTTTCACTGTAAGTCTTCTGTTGATAATGAGTGAAAGCAGCGCGAAATTTCATGGTCCTAGCTACATAAATGGATGAATTATAACGAAAAATCTCATATCTGAACAATCAGTTGTATGGGAGCTATAGGTTATAGTGACCCGATCTTTGTAATTTTCACTGTAAGTATTCTGTTGATAATGGGTGCAAGTATTGCAAAATTTCATGTTCGTAGCTGCATAAATGGAGAAGTTATAATGAAAAATCTCATATCTGAACAATCAGTTGTATGGGAGCTATAGGTTATAGTGACCCGATCTTTGTAATTTTCACTGTAAGTATTCTGTTGATAATGGGTGCAAGTATTGCAAAATTTCATGTTCGTAGCTGCATAAATGGAGAAGTTATAATGAAAAATCTCATATCTGAAGAATCAGTTGTATGGGAGCTATATGTTATAGTGGTCCGATTCTTCCGGTTCCGACAAATGATTAATACATTATAAAAATACACCCACCTACCAAATTTGATCCGGATATCTCGAAAACTGAGAGACTAGATTGCATACAAACAGACAGACAGACGGACAGACGGACATGGCTAAATCAACTCAGCTCGACGTTCTGATCATATAAGTATACATTTTCATGGGTCTATCTCTTTTTGTTCTGGTACTTACAAACATCGGACCAAAGTTATAATACCATTTCATGCTCATGAAAGGTATAAAAACAGTGATTTAAGCGAAGAAGTAAAGGCTCTTTTACAGGAATAAATAAGTATATAGATATAAGTCGATGGCCCCTTCAGCACAAATTAAATTAGTCGTAAATTAGTTGTAGTATTAAATTTATAGTATAGCTTATAAAATACAAAATTAACTAAATAATATATGTACATTTATGTTAATATAAAGGAAAATAAGGTAGTTACTGCAGAAAAATATATTATTCACTATTTTTATTTTTATTGGTGGTCGATATTTTTTAATTTTTGCTTTAATAATGCTATTTTCATAGAGAAAGATATACAATTGCATTGGTACTAAAATTATACATGCATAAAGTGAAGAATATCAAGTTCTTAGCTGCTAAATGGAGGAGTTATAGGGAAAAAATATCACATCTGAACCAACGGTTGTATGGGAGCTATATGATGTGTGGGCCTGACCTTTATGATTTTCACCCGCAATACCTCGCTTATGATAACTGACAAATGTGCAAAATTTGAAGATCTTAGCTTCAATATTTTTGAAGATACAGACTTTTTTCCGCATCTCCATACAAAAATTCCCACTGTGCGTCGCCTATTTGTTTATGATAAAGACAACAAATTACAATTTTTGATCGACAGTGGTGCTGAAATGTCAGTTCTTATGGTAAAAAATTATTAAATGTGAATTTGTGTTTAAGAGAATTTCCATTTATTTTTATTATAGCAGATATACTAAAACCAATTATTGGAGCAGATTTTTTAGCAAAATATGGGCTTTTGATTGATTTGAGAAATAAACGTTTGGTAGATCCATTGACAAATATTTCAGTAAGTGCGGTATCCGGATTTTTGAAAATATCCTTGCCAAATCTATTTCCTGTAGAAAATAAATATATAAAATTACTTAAAGCATTTCCATCATTATTATCTGATCCTGACTACAATAAACCAGTTAAGCATTCTACTGTTCACCACATAATTTGTAATGGTAAATTACCTTTTTCAAAACCGAGAAGACTTGATCCCATAAAATTTAAAGTAGTAAAAACTGAGTTCGATTTTTAGTGAATTCTGGCATATGTCGCTCTTCTAATTCACATGTTGTTTCTCCATTGCATTTAGTGCCCGAAAAAGAGTCCGATGATTGGCGTCGATGTGGTGATTCTCGACGATTGAATTTTATAACAGTACCTGATCGGTATCCACTATAAATATTAACTTGCGCTCCAAACATATATTTTATAAAATAGATTTAGTACGTGCCTATCACCAAATACCAATGGCAGAAGAAGACATTGGTAAAACTGCGATTCAAACACCTACTACGTTTATACGCACGTATTATTTGCAAATAACAATTTGCAAAATGGTAAAAATTGCCGTATAAACGCTGAGTTAATTTTTTATTTGCAAATAAGCGCAAGACGCCGCCATTCTTAGGTTTATTTTCTTTTTATCATCTTATTGCCTTTTTATAATCAAGACGTTGCCATTTTTAACTTTATTTTCTTTTTCGATGGTCATATTATTGCCTTTTTATAATCAGACAATATTAAAAAAGAATTTTTCACCATCGAATAAACGGTGAGTTAGGTATTTGCAAATTATTTTTATTTGCAAATAGCTTACGTATAAACGTAGTACCGTTTGGTCTTTGAGTTTGTAAGAATACCTTTCGGTCTTAGAAATTCTGCGCAAACTTTTCAACGTTTTATTAATGAAGTCTTAGCAGATTTAGATTTTGTTTTTGTATATTTGGACGATATACTTATTGATTGTAATAATGAAGAGGAGCATTTAGTACACCTACAAACAGTATATACAACTTTAGATGATTTCGGCTTAAATATCAAGCTAAACAAATGCACTTTTGGTGTGTCACAAATCGATTTCTAAGGTTACAATATTTCTAAGGAAGGCATTAAGCCAACCAATGAAAAAATCAAAGTCATTCGTGAGTTTGAACGTTCCAAAACAGCTAAACAAATGCAAAAGTTCATAGGTATGGTGAATTGTTATCACCGATATATACCAAGGCTAGCGGAATTTTTAAGCCCGATTCACGCAATGGTAACACTTGCCTTGAAACAAAAGAGTCATAGTTTAATTTGGAATAATGAGGCGGTACAAAACTTTGAAAAGGTCAAAGGGATTTGTGCGGCAGAAGATCTTTTAAACCACTTTCACAAAACAGCAAATCTTTCAATATCAGTAGACGCTTCAACAATTGCGATAGGTGTTCTGGAGCAACACATTGGAAATGAAATTGAACCTTTAGCATTCTATTCAAAGAAATTAACAGCATCTGAAACTAAATACAGTGCTTTTGACCGGGACTATTTAGTAATATATGAAACTATTAAACATTTTAGGCACATATTAGAAGGACCTAAATATACGGTCTATATCGACCACAAACCATTAACTTATGTGCTAGATTCGAAAGTTGAACGTAGTCCTCGTCAGACAAGGCATCCTGAATAAATTTCTCAATTTATTATTGGCATCGAAACATATTGCAGGCAAAAATAATATTGTAACAGACACACTTTCACGCATTCCAGAAGTAGAACCTCTAGAAAATAGCGAGTTTAACCTTAGAGTGTTATATGAAGAACAGCAAAAAGATCAATTTTTTTAAGATTTTATTAGAACTCCAGAGGGTATTTATAAATTAAAAGAAATTGAAGTTCCTATTCTTAAGATCAAAATTTTGTGAATAATCAAATGGAACTACTAGACCATACATACCGCAAAGCCTTCGTAGAGAAGCATTTTCTAAATTACATAACATAGCTCACCCTAGTACTTGAGCTACACGACATTTAATTAAATCCAAATATTTCTGGCCATCAATGAATAAAGAAATCAATAAATGGCTTAAAATTTGCACAGGTTGCCAAAAAGCAAAAGTATTTAAATACACTAAAACTAGTAGTATTAGTAAAATAACTATAGCAAAAGGTAGAGCATCTACATATAGACATTGTAGGACCCTTGACGATTTCAAATGCTTTCCAATACATATTAACAATTATTGATCGAAACACTCGTTGGCCAGAAGCTACAGCAAAATCAGTTGTTAATATTTTCTTCAAAGAGTATATACCACGTTTTGGGAGTTCCTTCTCAAATTACAAGTGATCAAGGTGTCCAGTTTACATCCAATATATTCAAAGAGTTCGCAAAGTTTTTGGGATGTCAGTTAATCACAACCACTGCATATCATCCTCAAGCTAATGGCATGATTGAACGCCTACACAGACAGTTGAAAGCTTAAATTTTACGTTCACCAAGTGAACTCGTAGTTCAATCTAAAGATAATTTTAATGCTAATGAGTTTCTTACAAAAATTAAACTTCATTTTCAAAGTTTTCATTCAGGCATATCGCATCACCAAAATTCAAATAAAATTTATATACCCAAAGATTTGCTATCACGCAAACAAGTTTTTGTGCTTGTCGACAGTAATAAGAAGGGACTGCAATCTCCATATGAAGGACCATATGAAGTCATTGAATAACACCCAAAATATTTCAAAGTACAGATACACAACACGTATAGGAATATATCAATTGACAGAATTAAACCTGCATTTATAGAGAACATTTTAACAATATTCCAACCATGATACAAAAAAGAAGGTAGTTCCATTTAATGACATTCGTTGTTGTTGTTAACCATTTGACTTTTAATAAAATTATGACATTTCATTTCATTCATGCTACCTGATCACTAGAAAAAATATTTTTTTGAAAGCAGAAGATTTTATCAGTACATTCAAAGATGTGGAATATGATGGACTTTAAAATTATACCGCCTACATAATTTCGAAAATGGGGTTGATGACTAGGGTTCAGAACGCATGAGGAAAGTGATCAAAATTATACTTACATATCGTCGTTTATACTACGTTCAAATTGGCCCCGTTTAACTTGTTAAATGAAAAAGAGCTTTTTGGAAAACACAATCGTCCACATTGAACATTTGGAGTTAACCTTGACGGTTGTTTGATTACCAATAACAATTCGAAACAAATATTCAAAATCAAGTCTTTGTGTTTCAATTTGTTTTGTGCGAATGTCTGCTTCTTGATATTAACGCATACGGATAACTTAGAGACTTCAAAATGTTTAGTTCGTATGCACTATTTATCTCTGCGTACGATGAGACCTCATGGGAAATAACTAATTACCGCCTGGGCCTCTTTTTAGACAGGCAGACATGCATACAATTATGATATTTTTTGATAATTTTTAATTTTTAATAATTTCCTGAATATAAATTTTTTGAACGTTGGCGTGTCAAATGAAAGCTTTTGGGTCTTTCTGATTGGCCGGAGCAGAAAGCTTTCTGATACAACTCTGCGCTGAACTGGTTTTCAAACGAGTTAAAGATTTAACCGGTTAAATTTTCCAACAACAATTGCATGGATGGGTAGTTTATGAACTTCTTTTGTTCATTTAACTGGTTCAAGCCCATTTAACATGTTTAGCTCGTCAATTTGAACGTAGTATTAAAGTACAAAACCGCGTATCGTCGTTCTGCAAAACCGCGTAACTGACATTTTTTGCCAAAAATTGGATTTTCTCACACAAGCTCTTGGCTCGAGCCTTATCCATCCGTCCAGAAATATGCTAGTAAGAAATGCGATTGATTTATAAAAAAGATAATAATTTTGAAATATGAGTGTTTTTACTCTCTAGGAAATAATTTATGCAACTTCACATACGCAGTTTTGCATTTTGTTGATACGCGGTTTTGTACTTTATACGACGATATGTTAATTGTTTATTGGAGGGTGGTCTGTTTAAGCCGACTTCAGGTTTTTTGCATACATTAGAAACTTTAAGTTCAAAATTTGTGAAAGCTAACTTGTTGCAAAATCTGATGAGAGAATTAAAAGTAAATTTAAACCAAAATATAAAAAGGTTTTATTTGGGAAGAACATTCTTAAGAATTAGATTTTTAGATCGCATGATTGCATTCAAAATAAGAAAACGAAAAAATAACAGCATAATGCGCGCGTGGTTTTTATTATAATATAAAAAGAACAATTACGATGAAGTCTTCTTTAATAGTCTATATTTTATATATTTTGAATAAAAAATAGTGCGAGCTACGTAAGTAAAAGAAGTACCAAGCACTGATAATGGTTTTTGATTTGAAATATTACAACATTGGTATAAATATGGGAAGGAAAATACTCAGATTTATTGTTTTAATATTATCAAAGTGGCAAGGCCGATGATAATACTCACAATTTATGAAACTTCAAAAAAATTTATTATCCGTCAAAAGTTGTTTATTGAAACTANAACAAAACTAAAAAGCGAGTTACATTTGGTTTGATTTAAATAATTTTAACCGGCCGGCCAATTGCCTTGTATGTTGCCAACAACGTTTCTTTATCTTTGCCCCAAGTGCTGCCAGCCAGCGACTTGAGGACATTGTTGCGCCTTTGTACTTTGTTGACAATTGCGGTTGTATGCGCCGAGAGGGAGAGCAGGCTGTCGAAGGTAACTCCGAGGATTTTCGGGTTATTCACCGTCGGTATTGTTACGCCATCAACGTGAGTACCCAGTTGCAGTCTGACCTCCTTCGTCCAGGTGGTGAATAGGGTTGCCAGTGAAGAAGCGAGAAAGTTCGGCGAGATAACCGTTTACTTTCGAGCACAAGTCATCAATTCCATTCCCAGGCGCCATTATCGAACCCCCTTTGATGGTTGAGGGAGCTTTGAGATGTAATATTTAAACAGTAGTGAGGACAGGACACAACCCTGTGGTACCCCCTGTTTAATTTTTCCTAGCTTGCTGGTTTTGTCCCTGAAAATTACTGACGAGTGTCGACCACTCAGGTAATTCGCCGACCACCATTTGAGTCCCTGTGGGAGTGAGGAGGCCTCTATGTTTTCTAGCAGCGTTGAATGACTGACAGTGTCGAACGCCTTGGACAGGCCCAACGCTACTAGAATAGTTCTCTCGCAGGGCGGTTTCGGGTAAGGCCACGAGTTATCTGGGTGTTTATGGCGTTAAGTGCTTTTGTTGTGCTGTGCACTTTACGGAATCCATGCTGATGCTTCGCTGGGGTTAGGTGGTTCGTGAAATACGGGAGTAGCAAGGCCTCTAGTGTCTTCGCTCCCGGAGAAAGGAGGGTTATCGGGCGATAAGACTCCTTTGTTGGCTGCTTTTCCGGTTTTAGCAGTGGGACGACTCTCCCCATCTTTTAGATGTACGCTACTCCCGCAGGACCCAAATTTTTCAGCATCAACATGCATATTCCGTCGGGTCCAATGGCTTTGGAGGCTTTCGCCTTTCCGATGGCTACCCTCACCTCACCGCTGGTGAAAACAAGAGGCGCACTGGGTTTTGGCATTTTGTGCAGTCTTTTGGTCTCTCGACGTTTGGCTTTATCCACCGGAGGATGCCGAAAGAACTGCCGGCTAAAATAGCTCGCGCATCGCTCCGGGTCCGACGAAGCGTGGTCACCAAAGTATATTTCAACTCTGTCGACACGCTTCGTCGGGTTGGACAATGACTTCACGCTTGACCAAAGGTCTTCAAATGCTCCTCCCATTTCTTCCGCTTATGTACGTTCACAAGTTGCCGAATCTCCGAACTGAGATCCCTAATGCGGGGATTTCCGGGATCGGCCTGACGAAGGTTGGTACGCTCATCGGCTAGAACAGCCGCTTCAGTAGGAAAGTTCGGACGCGGACCCGTAATACATCCTGCTGGGATGAAGCGAGCTGCAGCAGCAGTGACAACCCTGCGGAATTTACGATCACCTACGTGAATGTCGGTTGGTATGGGTAGTGCAGTGAAGGCGCTTTAAGTAACATCCGCGAAGCCTTTCCAGCCAGCTTTGGAAGCAAAGTCGACTGGTTTATCAATCGAGATGATTATGGGCAGATGGTCTGATGTTAAAGTCAGCAGAGGTCGCCGTGGTACGCTGCTTATCAGACCAGCGCTTACTATTGTTAGGTCTGGCGAGCTGCAGCAGCTGTCCATAATCCTGGTGGGTGCGTCGTCGTTCATTGTGCAGAATCGGCTTATCTGTTCAGCCAGATGTATTGCCCTACGATAATTTGACAGGCTTGAGTGCCAGAGATCGTGGTGCGCGTTAAAGTCGCCAACTACCATACGGTTTCCACCTCTGAGTAGCGCACCTATTTCAGGGTGATATCCTGCCAGATAGCTGGTGACAGGGGGTATATGTACGTTAAATATTTCGAGCTCAACATCGCCTGACCGGATAGCAATACCCTGATATAATAGGATAGTATCTCTGCGGTCCATGTCTGCTTCGATAAGACGATACTGCATGGTGTGGTGCGTGATGAACGCTAAGCCTCCACCAATGTCTCGCTCGCGTTCTCGACGGTGCACATTGTATCCGGCGCAATTCAACAAGGTTGAATTGCCGTGCAACTTCGTCTCTTGGACCGCAGCTATTAATATTCCATGCCTTCCCATGAAGACAGTTATCTCCTCGATCGCGCTCTGGAGTCCGTTACAGCTGAATTGTAGCACCTTTGTGTGCCTTGGGCGACCAATTGTGATGTGTGGAGTTAGGGAGTTGTGTTGCCTGCCGGCTCCTTGCTGTATGTGCTGCAACAGGAGGTGCTGCCTTGTGGTGTTGGTTGGCGGCGTCGCGGGGGGAGGTACGGGCAGGACAGCAGGGGCCCACATAGTCACTCGTCCAATCACGCGTGCTGCGAGGTCCTGAGCATGCCCTAAAGTGGCACCAGCCAAGGCCGGAGTTGCATTTGACTGATGTCACGTTACGGTATATTCTGGACTGACAAACCGAGCAGATTGTCGGAGGGACTAGGAGCTGCCGGCGGTGGTGTGTGGGTGCTATTGTGTTTGTGTGTCTATTGTTGTGTTGTGTTGTGGTGTGGGTGTGTTGGTTCTGTGCTGCACGTGCGGGTGGTGGTTTGCCGTGGAGGCAGTCCGATTCGCACAGCATGGGGCCGCGAACAACGTGGTTCATTGCCGGTGCGTACGTAGGCCCGAGCAGGTATGGAGATGACTCCACCCGTCACAGGCATTGCACCTGGCCGAGGTGAAGTTTGTATGCAGTCGTCTCTGGCATACACAGCAGGTGTAAATTTCTGGCCCTGGGTTGGACTCTATGCCAGCCCTGAGAAGAAGGGTAAGGAACAGATGCAGCCCTAGTATCGAGCAACGTTTGATCGATTTCGCCGACCTAAACGGGGTTAGATCGCCGAAACAACAGCCCTTGGTCGGGTAAGATCCGAGTCATTCCGGTACGTAGATCCGGCTGTCGTAGGAATATAAAAAAAACAATTAACTGAACTTAGATATGTGGCTCATTTTCGAAGTTGGCAAATTAAATCTTCGAATCCTCTTTAAGTACATATCAGTGGTAAACTCTTTTAAGCTGTAATAGTATGTTCACGTTGAGCCTTTAACTCGAGTTTATGGGCCGTTTTGGAATTAAACGATAAACACTACTCATAAACTCGGAAAACAGTTTTATTTGGAGTTAAAGCGAATGCAATCCTTTTTTACCGAATTTGGTTTGTGTCTTTGATAATCAAAACCTGCAACCAACTTGCCGACAGTTAGTCTGTTCCCGTACTGCAGGATTTAATCAGAAATTGTCCGACGTCGTTCCCTGCACATAAGAATATCAACAATCTAGCTGGCAAAAACCAAAACTTTGGCTCGACAGAACTTTTTGTGTTGATTTCAACCCTACCAAAAGTAAAAAATAAACAAGATATCAATGGTTAAAGTTAAATTGTTTTGATTTTTTATTTTTGATGTTTTTCTAAATATTAATATTTTCTTACAATATAACCTATTAAGAAGCTAATGACGTCAAAAGAAAGATAATTAGGGGGTATTTCACTTGGTGTACATATTTTTCCTTTTTTATATTTTTAAGCCATAAATTAATTTTTAAAACAAATAAACAAAGTCGAAGAGTATAAAATATTCACAAACGCTGAATGAATAAACTAAAGACTTCAGACACGAACTAAAAAAAAAATGTAAAACAAATACTAGTTTTTATTCTTTCGTTACCTGTAACAGCAAAACTGAAAATAACTTCTGTCACTGTTGCTGTATCAGTTGTTCTTGTTGTTGTTGTTGTAGTAGCTGTAGGCCTGATTTTACTTTCTGGTATCTATATGATGATGCAACGCATGACCTTGGAACTGCAATTAATCGGTTCATAGAATTGATTGTTGAACACAATAATTCTCGACGACAAAGTGACTGACAACTAGATATGACTACATTGCATCAAATCAATGATATCCCGAAGCAAAATTCGACTGAAACCAGTGTGTTCAATAGGCGTTGATGTGGGTTATAGCGGCGAAACGCTTGCTTTGGATGTTACCGGCCGTTTTGGTAAAGAAGTAGCACATAAATGTACGTAGTACGGAAATTCTCCTGATAGTTGCAAAACTGCCGTTGCTTTTGTTGATGCTGCGACCTTAATCTATTGCTCGCCAATATATCAAGATATTTTGTGATTTAAAATTTTCTTTTCTTTATTGCTTGATCGCGTTGAAAGATTATTTATTAATAATCAAAAATTTTCTTTTTCAATAACAACCAAATTCATAGAACAATAAATTTACCTCCGAGAATTTAAATAAGTGTAAAAACATACAGTTTAATTACCCTACACAAAAACCAAAAATTTGGCTCGATAGAAATTTTTGTGCTAATTTGATTGAAGTAAAAAATAAAGAAGATATCAATGGTTGAAGTTAAATTTTTAGATTTTTTAATATTAAAATCTTCTGAACAATATAACCTATTAAAAAACTAATGACGTCAAAAAAAGGTAATTAGGGGGTATTTCACTTGGTGTACATATTTTTAATTTTTTTGTTTATATTTTTAAGCCAGAAATACCTAATAACCAAAAAATATATAAATATATATATTTTTTTAATGCCGCTTATTTACATTTTTTTCCAAAGGTTATACTGTATACTCCGCGTAAACGATATTTAAATTATCAAAATAGCACAATATGTTAGTGATAGGTCAAATAGTTTATATAAAATATATAAAAGTTAAACTTAAATCTCTTATTGTCTTTAGTTTTTATTTGCGCCAAATAATCTTGGTATGGTTGAAATCAGCATGGAAATTCTATTTAGCTACATTTTTTATTTCTTTATGGCTAAACGGTTGGTATTCTACGCCGCGGCTACCTCGGACTATTACTGTCTAAATCCTGGAGTACGGGAACAGGCTAAATGTGAATAAGAACTCTGAGTTTATTAAACACCCCAATGAGAACTCTTGACAGTTGAAAAATGGAAAAGAAATATATTCCTTCAAAATTTCTTAAACCAATTTGCAACTGAGTAAAAATTTGTGAAGGGGGCCACCATTTTTCCGAAGGTCGAGCTTTTTTGCAATTACCTGTTTATGCTTCACAACGATAAAAGAAAAATGCACGTTTCACAATTTTTCGAAATTCGAATTATTTTTGGAAATTATAGCAATTAAAATTTTTCGAAATTTTTTAGATTTTAATTGTTTCCTCGCTATTGGTAATACCGATTCTGCTCATATTATAAACAGTTGAGAATGATGGTGTTTTCTTCCCATTTTTATTTTTTATTTGGCCATAAATTTTTTTTATAAAAGTTATTAAATTTATTTTTAAATTTTACTGACATCTCAGTGGCTTTAAAATCGCGGTTATTATTTGCAGAATTATTATTTGCAGAAAAAAATTTGCCGCAATGCATCTAGACAAAAGCAAAAATCAAATCAATATCAAATCATTTTCAAACATTTGACATTTGATAAAGGCTTTGATTTCAAATCATTCTCAAATGTATATCAAACCTAATTGTTTGCTGGGATGGCTCTCGCCTGGTGTTCAGCCATGAAGTTCCTGGCCCAGATTTTTGAGTCGAGCTCTTCTGCGGTCAGTTCTTCAGCTTTCTTGTCCCTCAGTCTCTCCAGGATCCTGAAGGCTGTCCGTCTGGTACGATAGTACCTTTCTGATGCACTAATGTGCTTCTGGAAATGGCTACTGCCCAGGGCAACATAAGTGCCAGAATGCGCACCTCAGAGGCCGCTGGCTTAGCCATGCCAGATATGTCAGTTTTAATGTGCAGTACTTCGGTATACTTCGTAAGCATTAGTCATCAAAGCACGTGTACGGGCTACTCAATCGTTATGAGCTAAAATGTTTTCTGTATTGATTTATATTTGTAAATATTGTTTATTTTTTACTTTTGTTAAATACAAACTGTTCTGAAAAAAGTATCCTTTGATTCAAAAAAATTTAGTGCTTCTAGTGTGGTAAAACGCTTTTTTGCCAAGTGTTGGTGCTTTTAGAAACTCAAAAGTTGGCAACACTGGGCACAGATATTTTATAATGCCCTTACTTGGTCATTATATTTTGTGTCATTTAATGCCTAGCTGCCATGAACAACAACTTCTCATAAAAATACAATCACCGTTCGGAGTCGGCGTAAAACTGTAGGTCCCTCCCTTTGTGTGACAACATCAAGGCGCATGCCACAAATCGGAGGAGAAGATGGCCAAACACTAACATATGTGTAAGCGACAATCTATTATTATTATTATAATGCCTAGTGGAAATCCGGCACCTAGGCCTGATAGTTTCAGAGAAGTTAATTTATAAATCCAGATTTTGTTTTTTTTTGCGAAAAAATGAAAAAAAAAATCAAAATTTAACAGGGAAAAGCTTTAAAAACAAGTAATTTTTAAGCAAAAACCAAAACGGGCTTCGATTCTCATATTAAAAGTTAAGATTATCGTTTAATTTAGTATGGGACCACCCCTGAGGTAACACCTTTCTCTCTCTCTCTCGGTTAACGACGTCCACAGTTATTTGGTAGCATACATGCATACAAAAAAATGAATAAACGAATTGATAACCTCCTTTTTGTGAAGTCGGTTAATAACAGTTTATGTGTAATTTTTTTTATTTACAAAAAAATTAAGCTACTAATGAAGAAAACCGATGGCTAAATAATAACTGTGTTTATATAATTGTGTTAGCGTCTGGTCTCTTACAAACAAATTAAGCTAATAATGAAGAAAACCGATGGCTAAATAAAAAAGGAATGAGCGGTCTAATGAAAATGCTTGGGGATCTTTTGTAGGAAAAATAAGCAGGAAAGTGTGTACATGGCGTATGAACAACATTCTTTCCTGCTAATTTTTCATACAAAAAATCTTTACGCGTTTTCAGTTGACCACTCATTCCTTATTTATTTGTCCATCGATTTTCTTCTGTACTAGTTTGATTTTTGTTTGAAACAGAGCAAGCAGGCTTTAAAACAATTAAAAAAAACTGACACAGAATGTGTTTTTTTTTTATTTTTTCCCCGTTAAAGTTTGATTTTTTTTAATTATTGCATAAATAAAACAATATCTGGAATTATTAATTAATTTCTCAGAAACCATCCGGCTTATCGAAAAGTGATGTATGTACATACCGTTTATGAAGAATTTTATAAGTTCTCCTGAGCCGTATTTCGTATTAAAATTATTAAATTGGTTCGCAAGATATACGTGATTAAGTGGAATCACTGCATAAATAAAACAAAAAATCTGGAACTATTAGTTAATTTCTCAGAAACCACCCGACTTATCGAAAAGTGATGTACGTACGGTTTATGGAGAATTTTGTGAGTTCTCCTGAGTCGTATTGCGCATTAAAATTATTAAATTGGTTCGCAAGATATACGTGATTAAGTGGAATCACTTTTTGTTTTAAGCTGAATAACGGTAACTTAAAAATATCGCAAAAAATTATCCACCACTCGTGTAACATTTCATACATTCTTCAATGCAAAATTTTAAAATATTATTTTTTCATATTTACAGAAATCCTGGTCAAATATTATCGACCCTCATTTAGCACAGTGTACCGCGAATTTCCTTTTTAAACTGGTTGGACAAGTGACTCCCGTTATATCATTAGACCGATATGCTGAACCTTATTACATTGTAGAGAGAGGCGCAATTGATGATAAAGTGAATTTTCTGGCCACATCATTGGAACAAAGCGACACAAATCAATTTACAATTAAGGAACTGGAATATGTAAGAATATATGTATATCTATTCCACTTATTTGGGACTATTACCAAATCTATTGTACAAAATCCTCGATTCCGAATGATGGCTGTGGTGATGGTGTGGAAAATTTGCTATTTTCTGCATGATGATCAATTCTCTTTGAATGCTGCGAGACTAGTTGCATCGAATGTAGGCAAAATCCTATTGGAATTTTACTACAACGTATGGATACTAACGTTTGGGCTGAAAAAAGTGGACCACTCTTGTTTGCAAGATGGCGATTCTTTAACTCCCCGAGTCCCGCAAATCAAGTTTAATATTCTCTTCGGCTGGCCTTATAGTTTTTAAAAAGAATTGACCACCGTGCAACAAATTGTCAGGATTTCGTAATTTCAGGAGTCCCGAGCCCTTTTTAGTCTCGAAATCCTGGGATCAAGCCCTCGAGATCCCGGGGACTCGGGATATAATTTAATCTACGACCAAATTAAAATAGATCGAAATTCAGACACTGTAATGCCATGAAATAATTATAAAATTGCAACCCTACAAGCAATCAAATAATACATACATACAGTGACGAGCAAAACTGTAACATGGTGTAACACATTTTATTTCAGCCACCGCTATCTTTCCAAGTTCTAACGACATTCATACTTTTGTTGTATATTCTTATTGGTACACCTGTACTTCCCCTCTCATAACGAATTGAAGTCAATCCAACAACAATAATAAAACCAGCAGACAAAAATGTAAATTAAGGCATATGTTACAGTTTTGCTCTTATATAGTTTTAACCACTTTTTGACAATTTTCACGAAAAAAAAAGAATTGTTAACACAATGTTCAGTATACTTTTGCTTTTTTTGGTTCCTGGATGCAATTTGGCATACCTTATTTGTATCTCTGTAAAAAATAAAGGTATAGCCTCCCATATATCCTTGGTTTGCTTTCATAGCTCATGTACTCTATTGGACGCACTTGCATACTTAGTAAGCTGAGCTTTTAGTTGATTTCGCAAATTTTCGACGAGATTCATATCCGCGGTTTGTGGAGGTCATTTCAAAATAGCAATTTTTTGCTTTTGCATCCAGTCTTTGCGAACATGTGCTGTGTGTTTGGGGTAATTTTTCAGCAGAAACTCTCATTTTTCGACTACATCTTGCAAATTTTGTTGAAATATGAACAGATACTGTTCTTTACGCATAATGCGTACTAACGGACCAACAATATTTTTGAAATACAACCCCAAAGTATTATTGACCGACTACTGTGATTCACAGTTTGCCTTACATGATGCGCTTAGGCTTAATTTGGATCTTTGATCCAATACCATGCCCGACCATCTGATTGAAAGCGATTAATTTAGTCTTGTCATTGCATTCTGTAAGGCCTAACATATCCCAATAGGCAACGGTCCGGTTTTCGTGCGATCCGTCAAAATGCTACCACTCTCGCACATGTATTTTGATCAAAATGGTTTTTTCTTTTTTTATTATGCCTTTGCGTTCAATTTTAATACCTTACGCGCTTCTGTAATAGTGGCTGTAGCGCTACTTGCTACTAAGTTCACAAGATATCGGACCGTAATATTTTCTGGCAGACTTCCTTTGTCCTTAATAACATTTTAGGCTATATTTGTTCTCAGTCTTAACATATTCATGTGGCGAGCTCCACAATTTTTTGTCACTTTTCCTACTGTCCCGCGTTACCGCAGTAAATCTATTATTTATATTTATGGTTCCTTATTAACTATATTATATACTGGTGGTCACTTCTTGAATAAATTACAATACAGAAAAAAGTCATCTGACTTCCAACTAATTAAAAGATAACTGTAAAATGCAAAACTGTGAGTGAGTGCAAAACTGCAACATTTGCCTTAATTTACATTTTTGGCTGCTGGTTTTATTATTGTTGTTGGATTGACTTCAAATCTTTATGAGAGAGGGAGTAGGGGTGTACCAATAAGAATATACAACAAAAGAATGAAAGTCATTAGAAATTGGAAAGATAGCGGTGGCTGAAATAAAAAGTGTTACAGTTACATGTTACAGTTTTGCTCGTCACTGTATATTACAATTCTAGCCCTATTATTATTCTATGTTATAAACCGCGGTCGTGTACATAAACCGCGGTCGTGTGCAGACGTGTGTCTTTGAGCTCTGTGAACTTAGTTCATCATCGCATAAATTTGTACTAATTCAATAGTTAAATCTGCTACCTATAATCTTAAGAGGCTTTTTACATATTTTGCCACGAATTGCGATTCCAAGTGCTTGGGAGATAACTTCATTGCTTGTGATAATTGCCAGATAAAAGTGCTTGCCAAATGTTCAAAACTTAATATGAGCTGCATAAACTTACTTAAAAACAACAAAAACATTTTCTTTAAGTGCAATAATTATGTCAACCAACTGTCAGTACTTAGTCAAGTTAAAATAAATGAATCTTTATTAAACTTAAATGGGCTTGCTGAGTTTCTTAACTCTATTGACAGTTCTCGTATGTATACAAAATTAGATTCCGATAATATTAATAAAAACAACAACAACACAGTGTGCAAATATTAATAAAAACAACAATAACTTTGAGTGTGCAAATATGAATAAAGACAACAATAACACTGAGTGTGCAAATAATAACAATATCCAGCAAACGCGCTCTAAAGCAAAGGTCAATAACCGGAATCCTAAACTTTTTTCATCTTCTGTTAATAGGCAAAATATTTCATCAAACAGGCCGCTCTTTTGCAGCCTGCACTTAAACGCATTGCAAATTTGTCACCTAATTCTCGTCATAGTCAACTGTTACCTAACAACATGCAGAAGTCTAATAGAAATGCCGCACAGCTTGCAAGTCAACATAAAAAGAGCAAATCTTGCTCTTCTATATGCACTTCAGATGTGTTTGATAATGCCGAAAGCCAGGTTGGCAGCGATAATGTATTGGATGAAGCTTCGGAAATTACTCCCTCTCATTCTAAAGTACCTGCAGCTACTGGTGCTGTGTATGTCGACTTGTGCAATGATACTTCGCTACAAGCTTGTTTTCTACTAATGATGCTGGTGTTACCTCTGACAACGTGATATGTGCTGATACTTCGCTGCCTACCGACAATTCTAAACAAACGATCACTAATGCTGTTATTGCTTCGGTTCCAGCTCAATTACACTGTCCCTCAGCTAGAAACTTCAATGACAATAGTGGTGGGAGCAAATTATATACAGTTGTTGGATCCAATATCAATACTGAAGTTGAAGTTGCTGTACGATATATGGCCGGCTGACGTTAGAGTGCCGCCTTTTCGTTTTTTTTCTCAAAGCGGGAGTTGCCAAGCAAGGCCCGTAGACAATTTTAACTCATCTCATATCGATGATAAATGTAATCTGTTTTCATTGTACTACCAAAATGTGAGTGGTATGCGAACTAAAACCACTCAATTTTATCGCGAACCAGCTTTGCATGAGTACGATATATTAGCTATCACTGAAACGTGGCTCAATGATAAACTTTCTTCCTCCGAATTTTTTTATGACCATTACCTGTTGTTGTTGTTGTTGTAGCGGCTACAACAACCCCGCCCAGACCGGTTGATATCTCAGTCGTTGTTCGCGAGTTCCACTAACGGCAGCCCCAAGAAGCGTGCAGCCTCTATGGGGTCGGTCCACAGGGACGACGCCGTTAGGGTTGTGGGGTTTTCCGGGCATGCGAAGAGATGTTTCGAGTCGTGTGAATGCCGTTCAGGGCCTGTCTGTAAGCTCACGGGTCTAGAGGCTGCTTAATGAACCTCTGGACTTCGTCCGTCAGTTCATATAGATGCCTCCTGAAGTGCCTCGGCGAGGGCTCCTCTTCAAGCAGCTGTCTATTTGGGTGGCCACATCTCTGGCTCCCAACCAGAAACTGGTTGCAGAGCATCGTGTTGTGCTCCCTAATTGGGAGCATTTTCGCCTCATCGTGGAGGTGGTGTTCTGGTGACATCAGGAGGCATCCGTTCGCTGTCCTAAGTGCTGTGTTTTGTACCGTCTGTAGCTTCATCCACTGCGTCCTACTAGTCTCCGGCGACCACACTGGTGCTGCGTAGTTTAAAACCGGCCGGCCTATTGCCTTGTATGTTGCCAGCAACGTTTCTTTGTCTTTGCCCCAAGTACTGCCGGCTAGCGGCTTGAGGACCTTGTTGCTTCTCTGTACTTCATTGACAATAGCGGTTGCGTGCGCAGAGAAATAGAGCAGGCTGTCGAATGTTACTCCGATTATTCACCGGCGGAATTGGTGTGTCATCGACGTGAATTCCTAGCGATAGCCTGACCTCCTTCGCCCAGGTTGTGAACAGGGTCGCAGAGGATTTCGTAGGGGAGAGGGCTAGACACTTTGCAGTGAAGAAGCGAGAATGTTCAGAGAGATATCCGTTTACTTTCGAACACAGGTCATCAATTCCATTCCCAGTCGCCATGATCGAGTAATCTTCGGCGTAAGAGACAATCGAGACTCCCTCTGGTGGTTGAGGGAGCTTTGAAATGTAAAAGTTAAACAGTAGCGGGGAAAGGACACCACCCTGTTTAACCCCCTGTTTTATTTTTCTGCGTTTGCTTGATTTGTCTCTAAACATTACCGACGAGTGTCGACCACTCAGATAATTTGCCGACCACCGTTTGAGCCTCTGTGGGAGAGAGGAAGCCTCTATATCTTCTAGTTGCGTGGAATGGCTGACAGTGTCAAAAGCCTTTGTCAGGTCCAACGCTACTAGAATCGTTCTCTCACAGGGACGTTTACGGTTAAGGCCACGAGTTATCTGAGTGTTTATGGCGTTAAGTGCTGTTGTTGTACTGTGCACTTTACGGAAACCATGCTGATGCTTCGCTGGGGTCAAGTGGTTTGTGAAATACGGGAGCAGCAAGGCCTCGAGTGTCTTCGCTACCGGGGAAAGGAGTGTTATCGGCCGATAAGAATCTCCTATGTTGGCAGGTTTCCCCGGTTTGAGCAGTGGGACCCCTCTCCCCACCTTCCAGATGTCTGGGATGATGAGAGTGTCCATAGACAAATTGAGGACCTCCGTTAGGTACGCTACCCCCGCAGGACCCAAATTTTTCCGCATCAGCATGCATATTCCGTCGGGACCCATGGCTTTGGAGGCTTTCGCCTTCCCGATGGCCACCTGAACTTCACCGCAAGTGAAAGCAAGGGGGGCACAAGTTGTTGGCAGTTTGTGCAGCCTTCTGGTCACTCGACGCTTGGCTTTGTCCACCGGAGGATGCAGTATGAACTGCCGGCTAAAATAGCTCGCGCATCGCTCCGGGTCCGACGAAGCATGGTCGCCGAAGGAAATTTCGACTCTGTCGTCGTGCTTCGTCGGATTAGACAATGACCTCACGGTTGACCAAAGCTTGCTCACACCAGAGGCGAAGTTGCAAGTCTTCAGATGCTCCTCCCACTTCTTCCGCTTATGTACGTTTACAAGTTGCCGAATCTCCGCGTTGAGATCCCTGATACGGGGATCTCCGGGATCGGCCTGACGAAGGCTATCACGCTCTTCGGCTAGAACAGCCGCTTCAGCAGGGAAATTTGGATGTGGGTCGGTGATACATTCTGCCGGTACGAAGCGAGCTGCAGCAGCGGTGACAGCCCTGCGGAACTTACGTTCACCAAGGTGGACATCGGTTGGTGTGGGGAGAGCAGCGAAGGTGTTTTCAGTAAATTCCGTGAAGCCTTTCCAATCAGCTTTAGAAAAGTTGATACATGTTCGGTGCTGCGCGGAAGCAAAGTCGGTTGGTTCATCGATCGAGATGACTATGGGCAGATGGTCTGATGCCAAAGTCAGCATAGGTCGCCATGATATGCTGTTTATCAGACCAGCGCTGACTATTTTTATGTCTGGCGAGCTGCAGCAGCTGCCCATAATCCTGGTGGGTGCGTCGCCGTTCATTGTGCAGAATGTCTATCGTCTATCTGCTCAGCCAAGTCTAGGGAACGATATCGAACCGAAAGTATCGATATGGTACTCATTTAAAGCATCGCTTTAAAAATATCGGGTACCCATTAATATCGGAATAAAAAAACTCGATATTCCAGATATCGCTACCAAAAACCAAGAAATTTATCTGAATATAGGTCTCGCATATAGGCCGCTGTGATGCAGTGGATAAAAGTGCGCAAGCCTTGAAAATGAAAAACAGCTTGCCATAAAATACAATCGCCGTTCAGAGTCGACATAAAGCTGAAGGATCCTCCTTTGTGCCACAACATTAAGGCGCACGCGACAAATCGGAGGAGAAGTTCGGCCAACCACTAACATATTGTGCAAGCGCCGGACTTTATTATTATTTTAAAACGTAGAGATTGAGGTGTTGACTTAAAACACCGAGGCCGCGGGTTCAAATCCAACCGCATGCAATCCTAACTATAGTTCAGATTTCTCCTCTTAAAGCCCAATTTATATCGGGAAGAATTGTTACAGGCCAACCTTATATGCGTGCGTAAAAAGCTTACCCAAATTCCAAGATTTGTCTTGCGTGACATTTCGATTTGAGGTTTATGCTCAATTGGCATTTTGGCGCGACTATGGACTCAAATTTTTCTCAGCAAACTTCTCTAAATTTGACAGAAATGCAACTCTGAGAAATCACGCACGCAAATTGATTTCGGTTTATCAAATGAGAAAAACTTGCGTGCGTGCGTAGAAAAACTCTCGCCTGTAATATTAGGTTGAGCTGTTAATAACATTATTCTTGTAATGTGAGTTTATGACATTCGATGCGATACTAGGGTTCTGGTACTCGATTCCAAAAAATACCGTTTTAAAACTATCGAGTAGAAAATAGCGGTATCGAATGCCAAAAGTATCGATATGGTATCGTATCGTATCGAAATTCGTGTCCCTAGCGAAGTCAGTTCCCCTACGATCGTTTGACAGGCTTGAGTGCGCATTAAAGTCGCCTACTACCATACGGTTTTCACCTCTGAGGAGCGCACCTATATCAAGGTGATATCCTGCCGGGCAGCAGGTGACATTGGGTATATAAACGTTAAATATTTCGAGCTCAACATCGCCTGACCCGATAGCAATGCCCTGACATTCTAGGGTGGTATCCCTGCGGTCGATNGAAATTTATCTGAATATAGGTCTCGCATATAGGCCGCTGTGATGCAGTGGATAAAAGTGCGCAAGCCTTGAAAATGAAAAACAGCTTGCCATAAAATACAATCGCCGTTCAGAGTCGACATAAAGCTGAAGGAACCTCCTTTGTGCCACAACATTAAGGCGCACGCGACAAATCGGAGGAGAAGTTCGGCCAACCACTAACATATTGTGCAAGCGCCGGACTTTATTATTATTTTAAAACGTAGAGATTGAGGTGTTGACTTAAAACACCGAGGCCGCGGGTTCAAATCCAACCGCATGCAATCCTAACTATAGTTCAGATTTCTCCTCTTAAAGCCCAATTTATATCGGGAAGAATTGTTACAGGCCAACCTTATATGCGTGCGTAAAAAGCTTACCCAAATTCCAAGATTTGTCTTGCGTGACATTTCGATTTGAGGTTTATGCTCAATTGGCATTTTGGCGCGACTATGGACTCAAATTTTTCTCAGCAAACTTCTCTAAATTTGACAGAAATGCAACTCTGAGAAATCACGCACGCAAATTGATTTCGGTTTATCAAATGAGAAAAACTTGCGTGCGTGCGTAGAAAAACTCTCGCCTGTAATATTAGGTTGAGCTGTTAATAACATTATTCTTGTAATGTGAGTTTATGACATTCGATGCGATACTAGGGTTCTGGTACTCGATTCCAAAAAATACCGTTTTAAAACTATCGAGTAGAAAATAGCGGTATCGAATGCCAAAAGTATCGATATGGTATCGTATCGTATCGAAATTCGTGTCCCTAGCGAAGTCAGTTCCCCTACGATCGTTTGACAGGCTTGAGTGCGCATTAAAGTCGCCTACTACCATACGGTTTTCACCTCTGAGGAGCGCACCTATATCAAGGTGATATCCTGCCGGGCAGCAGGTGACATTGGGTATATAAACGTTAAATATTTCGAGCTCAACATCGCCTGACCCGATAGCAATGCCCTGACATTCTAGGGTGGTATCCCTGCGGTCGATGTCTGCTTCGATAAGACGATACTGCATGGTGTGGTGCGTGATGAACGCTAAGCCAACACCATTATCCCGCTCGCGATCTCGACGGTGCACGTTGTACCCGGCACAATTCAACAATGTTGAATTGCTGTGCAACTTCGTCTCTTGGACCGCAGCTATCAATATACCATGCCNGGCGGCGGCGTGTGGGTGGTGGTGCGGTTGTGTGTGTTCTGTGGTCTGTAGCAGTTGTGGTGTGGTCTATTGTGTTATGTTGTTATGTTGTGGTGTTTGTGTGGGACTGCTCAGGTGGACTGGGGTTAGCCGTGGAGGCTGCTCTGTTTGAGCAGCACGGGGCCACAAATGACGTGGTCCACTGCCGATGTGTCCGTAGTCCTGATCAGACTCTGAGATGACTCTACCCCTCGCAAGCATTGCACTTGACTGAGGTGGAGTTGTGGTGTAGTCGTCTCTGGCATACAAAGCAGGTGTAGGTTTCTGGCCCCGGGTTTGACTCGATGCCAGCCCTGAGTAGAAGAAAACGTAGCGAATGTAGCCCTATGGACGAACAACTTCTTAGATACTTCGCCGACCTAAACGGGGTTAGATCGCCGAAACAACAGCCCTTGGTCGGGTAAAACCCGAGTCATTTCGGTACGTAGAACCGGCTCTCGTGGGACCATTACCGCGACAAAATCGTTGTGCTGTCTTTACTGGTCAAGTAAGAGGAGGTGGAGTATTGCTTGCAGTCAGATCTGATTTTAGCAGTACTCAAATTACTTTAAACTCGTATGATAGCTTTTTAGAACAAATATGTGTTAAAGTAAAGTTTTCAAATTATAAATCTATATTTTTCATACTGTCCTATATTCCTCCAATGAGCGGCATTGAGATTTACCAAAAGCACCTGGATAATGTGATGTATATTTTTAATAATCTGAAAGACACTGATGATCAAATTATACTTCTAGGTGATTTTAATTTAAGTAACATTTATTGGTCACATTATAATAAACATTTAATACCAACCAATGTCAAATCTGAAATTGAGATCTTAGTTTGTAACTTTTTATTTTCCATCGGGCTTACTCAATTTAACAATAGTTTAAATCCGAAGAATTTTTGGGTTTATATAAATAACAAACGCAAAACCAATGGATTCCCGTCCTGTCTTGAATATGAGGGAGAGATATCTGAAAATACTTTGGAAACTTGTAATTTATTCTTTCAAGAAGTTTATGAGAAATTTAATGAGATATCCGACACACGCTCTGCTTTATTCGATCATGCAGTGAAGTTCAATTCAATAACTAGCTTTGAAATTTCCTCTGAAGACGTCTCTCTGGCAATCTCCAACCTGAAATCCAGCTCTAGTCCTGACCTGGAAGGCTTGGCTCCAGTATTTTTAAAGATCATTTGTAACATTATTTGTCATCCTTTGTCCTCGTTATTTAACAGTTGCCTCAAACATGGTAGTTTCCTAGATTGTTGGAAACTTTGCACAATTACACCAATATTTAAGTCAGGCGATCGAAACAACATTACCAACTATAGGCCAATTGTTAAACAAAGCACACTCGCTAAAATCTTTAAATAATATTTTAAATATTAAAATTTTTCAACATGCCAAAGATATCTTTAGCCGATTTCGACACGGGTTCTGGTAGATCACATGGTAGATCCACATGCACTAATCTTTTAATTATGACGAATCAAATTGTTAAGACTCTTGAGCAAAAATATCAACTGGATGTCATATACACTGACTTCTCTTAGGCGTTTGACAAAGTCAACCATCTCATTCTTTTACGCAAGCTTCATGTATACGGGATTTGAGGCACACTTTTGAAATTTTTCGAAAGTTTTTTAGTTGGGCGAAAGCTCTTGGTTAAAATAGCTGCCACAAAATCTGAAACTGCCATCAATGCATGGTCCGGAATACCAAGGGAACTCACTGTGGACCACTGCTGTTTATATTGTTCATTAATGATTTACCTCAACACTTCAAATTTTCTAAATGCTTAGTGTTCGCAGACGATGTCAAAGTCTATCTGCGGATACGACATTTAACTGATTGCCATAATCTGCAATCTGATCTTGTTGTGTTTCAGCAGTAGTGTTCCGCTAATCAATTGTTCCTTAACACAAAGAAATGCAATGTGGTTTCATACTCCAAAACTTCCAATCATATTATATATGACTACTCCATAAATTATGTTATTTTGAGTCGCACTGTTGAAATTAAGGATCTTGGAGTGATTTTTGACACGAGGTTAACTTTTAATAAACATGTCGACTATATTGTTTCTAAAGCATTTTCTATGATGGGATTTATTAGAAGAAATTCGAAATAATTCCAGGATCCCTGCACATTAAAATCCTTATACTACTCATTAGTTAGGAGCCACCTTGAGTATTGTTGTCTGGTGTGGAACCCATACTATTCGTCGCATATTAATAAAATTGAAAGAGTTCAAAGAACTTTTACTAAGATGGTTTACTCAAACTAAATTGGCCTAGCGGTTTGCCGCCCTATATTGGAAGACGCAAACTTATTGGCTTACAATCTCTACAAGACCGGAGAACTTACTTCGCACTAGTATTAGTTTACAACTTAATAAATCATAAAATTGACTGTGATGAATTATACAGTCTTTTGAATTTTAATACTTCGTCGCGTGAATTAAGGCATAATCGCTTACTTGTCGAAACGTCTCATAGAACTAATTATGGCTATAACGAGCCAATTGCTAGAAGTATACGTCTAAGTAATAATTATGCGCATCAAATAGATTTTACTGTTACTTTATCAAAATTTAAATTAGATTTATTTACTGTTTTAAATTAGAAATAGTCGGTAAGGATAACCTGTGGACTGAATAAATAAATAAATAAATGTATGTATATGGGAAAACCTTTTGAGGTCGGGCTTTTTCAATTATTTTTATTTCAAAACTTTTTTTTCCATAATTTATCACTTGCCAACCTTATTGATATACACTATAACCCGTGAAATTAATATTATTTAATTGCCACTCTGTTTAAACCATATCTTTAAAATTGTTTCCTTTTGGCCCGGCTAAGTTAGATTTTGAAAGTTGCAATGATTCGCATAAAGCTGAAAATTGGTACGAATGTTACCTAAATTAAATCTGAAAAGTCCTCATCGATCCAAGATCTGTAAAAAAATTATTCAAGGTCAAAGGTCACATAAATTTATTTTTACCATTTTTCAGCGAAACGGTAAGGTCTATCATAAAAATAGGTTGGACAAAATTTAAGATCATGCAATTATCTCGAAAAACCGTTATGAGACTTTTGTTCCTAAGAATTACCATTTTTAGGTTACAACGACTCGATCGATATCCATATTGTAATAATTAAACTTATCAAATACTTTGAATTGAAGTAAATTTTTTAACGGATGGTTGTACAAGAAATTCAGTGTGTATGGGAGGTGCCTCGGGCCCTTTTCCAAGAACCCAAATTTTTTCCATGAGTATAGAATTGATTTCATATATCCCCATACCAAGTTCTAGTACTCTACCACAAATACTTCCAGACTATGCAGTATGCAAAATTCCGGTTGTATTGGAGGTGCCTTTGTCTAATCGAGATAAAAGCTATCCTACCTTTTAAGTTCTGCTAAGTGACACCAATGTGCGAAATTTCATTAAGATCGGTTGAGTGGCTAAAGCGTGAAAGCGTAACAAACAAACCATTCGAAATAAAATTAGTAAGGATTATTCAGTACTGACCATTAAAATTATTTTTAGAGGTGAGCATTTTTTTACGAAGACCCAAATACACAAGCACTAAATATAAACTTTTTTCTCGCATTTGGTAACTAGCAGATTTGTTTAATATCTGTCTTTTTAGTCCTCATAACCTACCAATGAACGTCTGAAAACCCAGAGCTTGAGGTCAGATCGTTCAAGAAGTTGTACCTTAACGAAAAGTAGATTTTATGCGAGTTGCACTAGAAAGATTTTATCGATTTTATCAAGCAAGTTAATCATTTAAACTATCAGTTTAAACTATTAGTTTATGAAAAACCATTTACTGATATTTACACGTATAAGTAGTATTAGGGAAGGTATAAGAAACCGCTCTTGGCAGTGCAGCTGCTTTGTGGCGGCAACAATAATCCAGTATGCAAAATGTCCCCATCTCAAAAGATTTCCCCACCGCCACGCGCTGAATGTGTAGATATTAGGTAATTGTTGATGGACAACTCAAATATAAGAGCAATGTGTGGAGAGTGCTGAGATTTTTTTAATGTAATATTTTTTAGAAATGTTAACATCTAGATAGTAAAAATTTATAATAATTTACCTCATTAATTTTTCTCTTTTTAACCCTCTTCAAAAAAAGGAGGAGGTTATCAATTCATCGGAATATTTTTTTTATGTATGTTACCGCATAACTTAGGACCACGTTAACCGATTTCTATAATTTTTTTAAGAGAAAGGTGTTACCTCAGTGGTTGTCCTATACTAATTTGGTTTAGATCCGATCATTGGATCATGAAGAAATTAACGGTACTTCACTTTTTATTTCAGCCGCCGCTATCTTTCCAAGTTCTAACGACTTTCATACTTTTTTTGTATATTCTTATTGGTACACCTGTACTCCCTCTTTATAACGATTTGAAGTCAATCCAACAACAATAATGAGACCAGCAGACAAAAATGTAAATTAAGGCAAATGTTACAGTTTTGCACTCATATATTTTTAATAACTTGTCGATGATGGCAACCGTGCAAATGTTGCATAGCGGTGTATTGTATCTGTATTTGAATGTCATTTATGTATTAATTTTATGTATTAAGTCAAACTATAAGTAGTCGTGCTTCTAGCGAATTCCGTTCTTTTTTACTTGTCTACGGAGCGAAACCAATGGGAGTAACATCAACTTATATAGCTTGTACTTTTTGTAAATTGCATTTTTGTATTTATTGTCTTAGAGAATAAACCAAGTTGAGAATCCAAGTGGAAATCAAACCATACTGTAACTCGAGATTGACATTTATTTGTAGCAGCTGGGATTCTACCAAGTTTATTTCGAAGCCCGTAAAAAAGCACAACTTTATTCTATTGAAGCCCCTGTTCCCGTCCATTCTCTTAATTGTCGCTCATCAAGTCTATGCCAGGAAGTCCAAATACACCGAGAAGGAGTCAAAGGAAAAACAAGTGACTGTTGCCCGTTCGTCTTGGAGAGTTTGTTGTAGAGATGTCATCTCCAAACCCACCGAGTGACAAAACGTCGAACGAACAGTCGAGTACGTCTGCCCAGTCGCAGCAACAGCAGAGCTTGTCTGCCCAGCAACAGCGCAGTTCGGGCGCCGGAATGCAGGAGGATTCGTCCGGTAAACAGCAAAAAACTACACCCGCCAAGATATCAACCTCGAACGCATCATCAGTACAACCACAGCCGGTAAGTGTTAACCTCGATGGGTTTGGACGCCAGTTGGATGAAATGCAAAACGAGTTCAAGCGCCAAATGTATGCCATGCAGAAGCTACTCGTTTCCAACACACAGCAACTACGTTCTGAATTTTTGCAAGCTAGATCCAAATCGCCGCCAAGAACTTCCGCATCTTCGCTATTAACGCTAGAAGAGCCGCAGCCAGTACAGCCATCTACGAACTCGACCATGACGCCAGCATGTATTTTCCCCATACCGCCATCGTCGCAGACGTCATTGCCACCCGCACCGCCACTACTCACGGGACCTCAGCCAGCACCCGCACTTTCGCAAACGGCCGCGCAGCCAGCGTACGTTTGGTGGCAGTCAGCGCCGCCATTTTCCCAAGCTGCCGCGCAGCCAGCGCATGCTTGGGCGCAGTCAGCACCGCTACTTTCGCAAGCAGCCGCGCAGCCAGCGCATGGCTGGTCGCAGTCAGCAACGCCATCTTCACAAGCAGCCGCGCAGCCAACGCATGCTTGGTTGCAGTCAACGCAACAGCCATATGCACAAGCACCGCGTGGCACATCATACCTTCGCGAAGAGAGCCAGCACTCTACGAGCAGCGCTGCTAAGAAAATATACCCCCTTCCTATATTTTCAGGTACTCCTGAAGATTGGCAGACGTTCATCGAAAATTTCAAGGGTACGACGCTTGAATTTGAATACTCTAATTTGCACAATATAATGCGCCTACGTGATGCTCTGAAAGGCCGAGCACGAGAAGCCGTGGAGTCGTTGCTGGTCAATTCTGCCAACGTAGCCGCAATCCTCGAGATACTGCGCGAAACCTGCGGAAGGCCAGAACAGTTGATCAAGAGCCAAATTGAAAAGGTCAGGTCGATACCGCCTTTAGTCGATAATCACCTCGAATCTCTGGTAAATTTTGCCAACAAAATAGCAAACATGGCGACATTACTTCAAAACGTGGACGGATTCCACCACCTTTCTAATCCAACGCTGATCAGTGAATTCATTGCTAAATTGCCGACGCCACGCCAAATGCTGTGGGCGGAAAAATGTCTTCAATTGGAGCGTCCCCCAACGATTGTGGATTTCAGCAATTGGTTGTGCACGTTACGCCGCCTGGCAAACATCGTAGCCGACACGCTACCTTATGATGGGAGTTCAACTGCAATTGGGAACCAAAACAGCTCAAGGTCGCAGAACTGCATCCAACAATCGTCACTACGCCTGCGTGAGCGTTTTTCACAAAATATGTCCCAATTATGAGGGTGAGTGCAACACATTAAATGATTGTCAATCTTTCTTACAGATGACAAGTGACGATCGTTGGAAGCAAGTGAAAGCATTAAAGCTTTGTTTCTCATGCTTAAGAAAAGGTCACCGTACGCAACAATGCCTTTCACGCAAAAGTTGTGGAACAAACGGTTGCCGACAAGTTCACCATCATTTGCTCCACACTGATTCTGCTGGTGTACCGCCAAGACGCCGCAGAGCAGCCAATGCATCAAGCGAACTAGGCGCTGCAAGACCGCAGGCCGACGCACAACAACATATTGAACGCTGCAATTGTCATGCCGATTGCTACTCGCACAACGTCCTCTTCCAAATTTTGCTCATAAAATTGTATGGCCGAGAAAAGGTTATAACTACCTATGCTTTCGTCGACGATGGGGCGAACGTGTCCGTGATCGACCTAGACCTGCCTTGGCACTTGGAATTAGCGGCAAGGCTGAAATTTTGGAGTTGCAATGGTTAATTTAGCAAATAAATACACATAAAGCTGAACGTGTGACCATAACAATCAGCGGTGTGGAAAACGCCTCCGAGAAGTATGAGGTGCATAATGTTTTCAGTTCTGCAAATTTGTCGTTGCCAATACAGAGCTGTCATATTGGCGAGTTAACAAAATCGGGTACAAACTCTCATCTTTTGAGATTAAAGCTCACCGATTATACCAACCTTAAGCCAAAGGTTATTCTAAGCCTCAACCATGCCCTTTTGACAGTCCCAATAGAAGCCCCACGCCAAACTATGGGCGCAGGGCCCATCGCGTTCCAAAACAAGGTTAGGCTGGGTGATTTATGGGTCAATTAACGCGACGCCTTCGTTGCAACCACTTCGTGCATTACATTGTAGAAAGCTACAAAAATCAGAAGACGTTGCGTACAAAATGCATGAAATGATGAAAAGGTATTTCGATATCGAGTCGTTTGGTATTAAAGCTGATTCAAAAAAAAGAATGCCTAAATCTGATCAGCGAGCGCTGGCGATTTTAAAAGCTTATGGAAGGAAAATGTGTCACCATTCCCAGAGAGTTACCAGATGGCCTTGAATCGGTTACAAAGTGTAGAGAAAAAAATGGCTAGAGACAAAGAGTATTCGGTAGACTATCGAGCCAAAANTTGGTATTAAAGCTGATTCAAAAAAGATAATGCCTAAATCTGATCAGCGAGCGCTGGCGATTTTAGAAGCTAAAACAAAACGATTAGGCGGCCGCTATGAATGTGGTCAATGTGGAAAATGTGTCACCATTCCCAGAGAGTTACCAGATGGCCTTGAATCGGTTACAAAGTGTAGAGAAAAAAATGGCTAGAGACAAAGAGTATTCGGTAGACTATCGAGCCAAAATTAATGATTATTTGGAAAAGGGCTATGCAAAAAAATTAACATCCGCCGAAATACAGCAAGTTACCGATAGAACATTTTATTTGCCGCATTTTGGTGTGAGAAACCTGAATAAGAAGGGAATACGAATCGTTTTTGATGCGGCCGCAGAAGTGCAAGGAATGTCACTAAACAAAGCTCTTCTGTCAGGACCCGACCTTAACAAATCACTGATTTCGATACTCTTTAAGTTCAGGCAAGCTCCAATCGCAGTCTGTGGAGACATTTAAGAGATGTTTCATCAAATTGTAATAGCTGAGGAAGATAAAGATAGCCAGCGGTTCCTCTGGAGAAATGGAGACCCATCTAAGCCGGTGGAAATATTCAGGATGGAGCGAATGATTTTCGGAGCTACTTGTTCACCCACGATAGCGCAGTACGTAAAAAACGTTAATGCCAAGGAATTTGCAGCAGTGAGCCCACGTGCCGTGCACGCTATCACTGAAAGGCCTGAAAGGCACTATCTGGACGACTACGTCGATTGTTTTCAAACGGAGAAAGAGGCTCTAATAGTAGTACCGGAAGTTATTCGAATTCATCGAACTGGCGGTTTCGTGTTACGAAACATAATTTCTAATCCGGAAAAATTAAAAACAGCATGTGGCAGCTCTGCAAGCAGTGAAGGTGATGTGTGCATTGAAAAAGAAGGGGATAGAATATTAGGCATGCACTGCTTGTCAAAACCAGATGTTTTGGTATACATCTTGCGACTACATAAAGTCCGACCAGAAATCGTCATGAATGTAAGGAGGCCTACTAAAAGGGAGATGCTGAGCCTTAACATGACGATCTTCGATCCATTCGGCTTCCTGGTGAACTTTATGGTAAGCGCGAAAGTTTTGATGCAGGAAGTGTGGAGAGCTGGTATCGAATGGGACCATCCATTGCCGAATGATATCTACCACAAATGGAAAATGTGGCTTAACGAATTGCCGAAGGTTGAGCAATTTCGAATTCGCGTTGCTACGTGCGCGACTTCGAAAGTATTCTCGCAGAGTTACACATTTTCTCTGACGCGAGTGAGGAAGCGTTGGCAGCTGTGGCTTATTGGCGTGTGGTGAGTGATGGTATGGTTATCGTTAGATTCGTTATGGCAAAGTCAAGCTGCGCGCCAACGCGGTACCATACCATACCGAAGCTTGAGCTGCAGGCTGCGGTCATGCTGCTACGGTTAAAAGAAACTATCGTATTAATCCATAATAAAATCATTAATCGCTTCTATTTCTGGACCGACTCGTTGACAGTTATTCAATGGATTCGAGCAGATCATCGACGATATAAAGAGTGGCAGAAATTTTAGAAGCTAGCGACATCGGAGACTGATGCTGGTGTCCTGGGCCTTTCAATTCAGTCGATGACGCCACTACAGCGAAATTTCCGGCGAATTATAACCCCGATGGACGGTGGAAAAATGGTCCAGAATTTTTGTTGGAAGACGAGAACCTATGGCCGAAAGAATCACTTATGACTAATAGCGAGGAGCACAGCAGAGATGAGCTGCGCGTCAAATACAATATGTCAACTACGAGGCAAGTATACGTGATAATGCCAAATATTGATCGCTTTTCGAATTATTCTAGACTAAAACGTTCTGTGGCATGGGTACATCGTTATATTCAAAATTTTTTGAGGAAAGTGCGGCACGAAGCGCCAACCAAAGGCGAACTAACCGTTGACGAAGAGCGTCAATCTGAAACACATCTTATAAAATTCGTCCAGGAACGAGCGTATGCCGAAGAACTTGCCGACATAAAGCGCAATGGCGCTGTTTCAGCCAGCAGTACATTGAGGACACTCAACCCCTTTATTGCAAATAATGGCATGCTGCGAGTATGCGGAAGAATTGAAAGGGCAGCATGCAGAGTGCAGTCGCGATGCCAACTTTGTCGCCTGAAACGTGCCAAGCCCCAGCAACCGCAAATGGGTGTCCTACCCTCTGACCGAGTGACACCATACGTTAGGCCTTTCACCTATACTGGGCTCGACTTCTTTGGCCCGATCAGCGTAACTATTCGTCGCCAGCGTGAGAAGAGGTGGGTCGCACTGTTCACATGCCTCACCGTGCGTGCCATCCATTTAGAAGTGGCGACTGACCTGTCAAGTGACGCGTGCCTTATCTGCATCCGAAATTTCATTAATAGACGCGGAGTGCCCGAGGTGATAAGGAGCGACAATGGCTCCAATTTTGTTGGNCTGAAAGGCACTATCTGGACGACTACGTCGATTGTTTTCAAACGGAGAAAGAGGCTCTAATAGTAGTACCGGAAGTTATTCGAATTCATCGAACTGGCGGTTTCGTGTTACGAAACATAATTTCTAATCCGGAAAAATTAAAAACAGCATGTGGCAGCTCTGCAAGCAGTGAAGGTGATGTGTGCATTGAAAAAGAAGGGGATAGAATATTAGGCATGCACTGCTTGTCAAAACCAGATGTTTTGGTATACATCTTGCGACTACATAAAGTCCGACCAGAAATCGTCATGAATGTAAGGAGGCCTACTAAAAGGGAGATGCTGAGCCTTAACATGACGATCTTCGATCCATTCGGCTTCCTGGTGAACTTTATGGTAAGCGCGAAAGTTTTGATGCAGGAAGTGTGGAGAGCTGGTATCGAATGGGACCATCCATTGCCGAATGATATCTACCACAAATGGAAAATGTGGCTTAACGAATTGCCGAAGGTTGAGCAATTTCGAATTCGCGTTGCTACGTGCGCGACTTCGAAAGTATTCTCGCAGAGTTACACATTTTCTCTGACGCGAGTGAGGAAGCGTTGGCAGCTGTGGCTTATTGGCGTGTGGTGAGTGATGGTATGGTTATCGTTAGATTCGTTATGGCAAAGTCAAGCTGCGCGCCAACGCGGTACCATACCATACCGAAGCTTGAGCTGCAGGCTGCGGTCATGCTGCTACGGTTAAAAGAAACTATCGTATTAATCCATAATAAAATCATTAATCGCTTCTATTTCTGGACCGACTCGTTGACAGTTATTCAATGGATTCGAGCAGATCATCGACGATATAAAGAGTGGCAGAAATTTTAGAAGCTAGCGACATCGGAGACTGATGCTGGTGTCCTGGGCCTTTCAATTCAGTCGATGACGCCACTACAGCGAAATTTCCGGCGAATTATAACCCCGATGGACGGTGGAAAAATGGTCCAGAATTTTTGTTGGAAGACGAGAACCTATGGCCGAAAGAATCACTTATGACTAATAGCGAGGAGCACAGCAGAGATGAGCTGCGCGTCAAATACAATATGTCAACTACGAGGCAAGTATACGTGATAATGCCAAATATTGATCGCTTTTCGAATTATTCTAGACTAAAACGTTCTGTGGCATGGGTACATCGTTATATTCAAAATTTTTTGAGGAAAGTGCGGCACGAAGCGCCAACCAAAGGCGAACTAACCGTTGACGAAGAGCGTCAATCTGAAACACATCTTATAAAATTCGTCCAGGAACGAGCGTATGCCGAAGAACTTGCCGACATAAAGCGCAATGGCGCTGTTTCAGCCAGCAGTACATTGAGGACACTCAACCCCTTTATTGCAAATAATGGCATGCTGCGAGTATGCGGAAGAATTGAAAGGGCAGCATGCAGAGTGCAGTCGCGATGCCAACTTTGTCGCCTGAAACGTGCCAAGCCCCAGCAACCGCAAATGGGTGTCCTACCCTCTGACCGAGTGACACCATACGTTAGGCCTTTCACCTATACTGGGCTCGACTTCTTTGGCCCGATCAGCGTAACTATTCGTCGCCAGCGTGAGAAGAGGTGGGTCGCACTGTTCACATGCCTCACCGTGCGTGCCATCCATTTAGAAGTGGCGACTGACCTGTCAAGTGACGCGTGCCTTATCTGCATCCGAAATTTCATTAATAGACGCGGAGTGCCCGAGGTGATAAGGAGCGACAATGGCTCCAATTTTGTTGGCATCGCAAAGGAGCTGCAAGACGTAAGTTCGTTCTTAGATTCTTCTTCTTTCTTTCTTCGGCAGGCTTGACGCCATTGGGCATTCGTTGGAAAATTAACACACCTGCGAATCCGAGTGAAGGTGGCGCATGGGAGAGACTCGTACAATCAGTAAAGAAAGCGCTATTTACTATGTTGAAGGAACACTCGCCACGACTCGAAACGCTGCAGAGCTTTTTAATTGAGGCTGAAAACATGGTCAACGCCAGGCCGTTAACACACCTACCGGTGACACCCGAGGAGCCGGTGCCATTGACTCCCAACCACTTTTTGCTGGGGTGCCCCAACTCCACACAGACGCCAGCGCTATTTGATCACCGCCTGTTGTGCCTGAGAAAGCAGTGGCGTGTGGTTCAGACATTGAAGAACGGTATGTGGCATCAATGGGTGCGCGAATATTTACCCGAACTGACGCGGAGTAGAAAGTGGTGTTTGCAAGCAAAGCCCATCCAGCCAGGATGTCTCGTTTTGATATGTGAAGCCGAATCTCCCAGGCCGCAGTGGAAGAGAGGAGAGGTGTCGCTCGCTCCGCCCATGTCACGACAAGCAGCGGAGTCTACCGAAGACCTATTTCAAGGTTAGCGGTACTTGATGTGGAACCAGCCGGAAATATTAATGAGGCCTCCCCATCCGGGTCTGCTCACGGGACCGGGGATGTCGATGATGGAAACCCTACAAATGTTGCGGAGCATGAATAGCGGTGTATTGTATCTGTATTTGAGTGTCATTTATGTATTAAGTCAAGCTATAAGTAGTCGTGCTTCTAGCGAATTCCGTTCTTTTTTACTTGTCTACGGAGCGAAACCAATGTGAGTAACATCAACTTATATAGCTTGTACTATTTGTAAATTGCATTTTTGTATTTATTGTCTTAGAGAATAAACCAAGTTGAGAATCCAAGTGGAAATCAAACCATACTGTAAATCGAGATTGTCATTTATTTGTAGCAGCTGGGATTCTCCCAAGTTTATTTCGAAGCCCGTAAAAAAGCACATAACTGTTTGACAATTTTCACGGAAAAAAGAAATTATTGACACAATGTTTAGTATACTTTTGCTTTTGTTAGTTCCTGTTTGCAATTTGGCAAACCTAATGTGTATCTCTGTAAAAATTCTGGAGGTATAGCCTCCCATATATCCTTGGTGTGCATTTACAGCTCATGTACTCCATTGGACGGACTTGGATACTTAGTAAGTTGCGCTTTTAGTTGATTTCGCTAATTCTCGATGAGATCCATGTCCGCAGATTGTGGAGGTCATTTCAAATTAGCAAATTTTTGCTTTTGTATCCAGTCTTTGCGAACATCTACAGTGTGGGTTCGGTTATTTTTCAGCAGAAACTCTAATTTTTTCGACTACATCTTGCAAATTTTGTTGAAATCTGAACAGATACTGTTCCTTACGCATAATGCGAACTAACGGACCAACAAAATTTTTCAAATACAACCCCAAACTATTATTGACCGACCACTTTGTTTCACAGTTTGCATTACATGATGCGCTTAGGCTTAATGTGGGTTTTTGATCCAATACCATGCCCGGCCATCTGATTGAAAACGATTAATTCAGTCTTGTCAGACCAAATAACCTTCAATTAAATCTTAAAAATATGTGTTTTTATTGCATTCTGTAGGGCCTAATATATCCCATTAGGCAACGGTCCGGTTTTCGTGCGACGCAGCAAAATGCTACCACTCTCGCACATGTATTTTGATCAAAATTGTTTTTTTCTTCTTTTATGCTGCCTTTGCGCTCAATTTGGCAATTCTTCGCCTCGCTGTCTACTGATTTATAATCAATTTTAATAACTTCAGCGCTTCTGTAATAGTGGCTGCAGCGCTACTTGCTACTCTCAGAAAAAGGTTTAGTTATAATTACCAAGATTTGGTTATAGTGACCAAGTGGCATAGTTGGATATGGCGAAATAAATATCTAGTTCACGAAAGTCTGCAATTAACTTGAGACTTCTAGTTGGGACAAATGTATATTTGTTAACAATTACAAAACGACTACCTTGAGTGGTCAATATTGTTAGTGGAATAAAATTAGTCTGTTCCCTTGAACTTCGGACTAAAACCTGTGAAACTGTCAAACTACAATTTTACGCTCTCAAATGAGAGTAAAACGAGAACAGGTGCAGAAGTGCATGGGAACGCAAAAAGCACTATTTCTTGTAAAAACGTCAGTCGGTTTGTTTACGTACTCTGCTTACACCGTTTTCTGTTTTTGTTTACACATGCAAATCAGCTGATCGTTTGACACTTTTCATGAACTTACAGGAAAAAAAAACTCCGGACTAAATCCTGTAACTTCTGACTAGGAACAGTTGCTCAGTTACTTTCTCAAAAGTGTTCCTACTTACAGGTTTTATGTCAATAGGAACCACCTCCTGTAAGTTCTGACTAAATCCTGTAAACCGGACTACTATTGGAACAGACTAAATCATTGTTGAGCAAATATAAACAATGCTTTGGTTGATACAAGTTTTCAATTAATTTTGTGAACTTGCTGTAGGCTTGAATCAGCTAACCGTTTATTATTGGAAAAAAAGTTCCAGGTCGACACAAATAAAAATTTACTCGATGGTTGTTGTGTTTACTTTCTTCTTTTATTTGCATATATTAAGCAAATGTATTTTTATACATACATATTTACATAAATAGCTACTAGTGGAAATAATACATATCTATGTAGAAAAACAGTTTTTAAATTGTTAGTTTCACAGTCTTTATTACGCACAGATATACATATAATTTAATACACAATTATTTGCGAGGATTAATACTGATTTACAATGATTATTCTGTCCGGTTGTTCATCTTGTCAAAGTCTAGTTTGGGGTGTGTTCAGTGCGGTCCGATCGTTCATTTCATAGTCTGGTGCGCATGGTTGCATTCGTCCACAATAGTTCGCCTGTCAGGTCCGTTCCTGTAGTCCGTCGTTCCAATCCCACATTCGGCCATCCTGCGCGATCATTCGGCCTCGGATGACGGGTTCCATTTTTTCATGAATTCGGCGACTGTAATGGTGCGGTTTGGGCCTTCGTGGTCCCCGACGGTTCTCGACGGTGTATCGTCCGCGTCTCATTCTCTTCATGATCTTGTACGGTCCCAAATATTTAGGTTTCAGCTTCAGCCCAGACTCGTATTGCGTTCGCACGATGGCTAGTAGCTCGTCTATGGCGTACTCGGCCTCAGCTTGTCGGTGTTTGTCGAACGTTTTGCGGCTCTCCACCTGCATCTCAGCAATGTTGTCTCGCGCCTGGCGACGCACTTCATCTCTTTCGACGTCTAGTTCGTCGATGAGCTCGTTCTCCAGTAGCTCCTGCAACTGAGGGATTGCCTTCATCCGCATATCCAACCCTGTCAATATCTTGAACGGTGAGGCCTTGGTGCTGCACGGCGGTGTGTTATTAATAAATTGCTGGACGCGATCAACTTTCGTGTACCAATTTCCGGGAGTCTCGTGACTCAGCTTCACTATGATCGGTACCACTATGCGATGTATCCGCTCAACCTGCCCGTCACCACGAGGCACTCCCGTCGCTATTAGAAGATGCTCGATCCCTTCACATTTGCAGTGATCTTTGAAGAGATTTGAGGTGAAAGCAGCGCCTCTGTCCGTTATTATTCGCCTAGGATTCCCAAAAAGTTCTGACTGCTTCCGCAATCGGTCAACCACAGCCTCTGCGCCGGTGTTCTTTGTCGGGTATAGCCAGACGAATTTGGAGAAGGTATCTATTACGACTAAGATGTGGTTGTAGGTTTTCCTAGTCAGCTCCATCGGTCCGACATGGTCAATGTGGAGGGTACTCAGTGGCTTGTCCTCCTTGTTAATGGGGTTCAGGAAGCCTTCCTTCTTGCCGGCCTTGGAATCGGTAGCGATGCACTCTATGCAACTCCTGACGATCTTGACGACCTTTGGGTACAGCTGTGGTATGAAGTACGTCTTCTCTATTGCGTCTTGCGTCTTCTTTGCTGAGAAGTGGCCTTGCTTATGCGCCACTCGGATGATCTCTTCCTCCATAGCCGAAGGCACAACTACGAGCTCCTTGATGGGATCTTTGTAGACGATGTCGTACTTGACATAAAAGTCGTCGAAACTGTCTTTCTCCAACACTTTGCGCACAGTTCGAATCCAGTCATCCTGCTGCTGGGCCTGCTTCAGACGGTGGCGTAGCGAATCCTCCAAGATCAGGCACGAGACTCGGCTAAGGGCGTCGACGTGACGCATCTTCGTGCCGATGCGGTGCTCGATCTCGTAGTCGAAATCCTGAAGAAACATCGCCCACCGGGATACTCGCAGAGGAACATCTCGCTTCTCCATCGTCATTTTGAAGGCATTGCAATCGGTGACGATCTTGAACTTGATTCCCATGAGGTACACTCGCCACTTCTTTAGCGCCCCTACGACTGCTAAGACCTCGAGCTCCTACGAATGCAGCTTCTCCTTGGACGGCTTCGTCTTCCGGCTCATATACTGGATTGGGTGAAGCTCTTGATCGTCGAAGTCTTTCTGCAATAAGACCGCACCATAACCATTCATGCTGGCATCGGTATCAGTGTTGCGAAACATAGGCTTTTCCTACCAAAACGGGTAGGTTTTTTTTCCATTTGGTAGGTTGGTAGGCTCGATTGGATTTTGGTAGGTTTCGGGACAATGAGTATAGGTATTTGCGAAAAATGGAAAATATACACGTATCTCCAACCTTTAGCAACCTTGGTAGCCACAAATATGTAAATATACCTGATTCCTAAGTACAAACGTATACCTTATCATTGCCAATATGCAATACGGACATCCATATATCGTGACCTAAGAGTGAAAAGGTGCCAAGTCCATTTTTAGAAATTTTTCACGAGTGACGAAAAATCGATGTAGTTTCGTATTACCTGTCATTCTGAACCAAAAACTAAACTTTGAAAAAAATGGACTTGGCACGTTTTCACCTTTAGGTAGCGTTATAATTTATGGCATACTTGGACCAAGATTCCAGAAAAGTCTGCCAATGGGCTCGTACTCAATAATATTTCAGGCGGAAGTCTTTCCAATCGAAGTCTGTGTTCGCGAATGTCATCGTAGAAGGCAAATGGGGCCAGAATAAATATTATGACGGACATTCAGGCAGCGCTAAAGGCCTTAGAGCGTTTTAAAACGGCATCAAGGCTTATAAACTCTTGAACCTGCGAGCCCCCAATAGCGTCACGCATGAAGGGTTTGAAGGCAACGAAAGGGCTGACTGTCTCGCAAAGCGTGAAGCCCAAATGCGTTTGCATGGTCCCTAGCCTTTCTGTGGTACATCTAAAGGATACACTGCAGACCTACTTAGGAGCTAGCTGGGAATAATCTCAAATTGCTGCCTACTGGCGGAAGTCAAAGGGAATAAGACAATCAAAGATATGCATAACTTTTTCCAGCAGGAACTCCAAAAGACACCTTGAACTTAGAACTCTTACTGGCAACCTGACAGCACACTGCAAGTTAACGTACGGTTTTAATTAAATGGGTCTTTCTGTAGAGACGGACTGTAGGGTTTGTCAGCTGGGGAAAGAAACTCCAGAGTATATTCTATGTGCCTGTCCACGAAGCATGAATCGTACATTTATACACCTTGGAGAACGATTGCCTTCTCCATATAAAATTTGGAACATGGCCTTATCCAAAGTGCTGAGCTTTTTAAATAGCCTAAGGTTACAATTTTGATTTAGCACAATATATCTTCTTAAGTCGCAGCGCGGGTATCTCCGACGTAATAATAATAATATCGTCACTAGACTCGAATAAAGAGCTCGGAAAAACTCATTGGGAGTTCTGGGGAATACTGTTGCACTCGAAAATATAGTTGACCGCGGACATAAGTTTATAGGTCTTTCTTCGCTGTCAAAGAGGTTAACGCGGCTTTATTTACCGTCACCTATGTTAAGAGTTTTTCTTCGCCGAAATTTTTGTAAGTCTCTTTTTTCGCTATCAACTTTTGAGCTCGCGTCTTTATTCGTATCTAGTNCTTTCTTCGCTGTCAAAGAGGTTAACGCGGCTTTATTTACCGTCACCTATGTTAAGAGTTTTTCTTCGCCGAAATTTTTGTAAGTCTCTTTTTTCGCTATCAACTTTTGAGCTCGCGTCTTTATTCGTATCTAGTGACGATATGTATGTATGTTTAAAGAGACATGTCTTCTTCTTCTTCTTAATTGGCGCTGTAACCGCCTAAGCGATTTTGGCCGAGTCCAAAACAGCACGCCAGTCATTTCTCTTCTGTGCTAACTGACGCCAATTGAAAATGCCAAGTGAAGCCAAGTCCTTCTCCACCTGGTCTTTCCAACGCAGAGGAGGCCTTCCTCTTCCTCTGTTACCAGCATCGCGGCCCGCGTTGAATATTTTCAGAGCAGGAGCGTTTCTGTCCATCCGAACGACATGGCCAAGCCAGCGGAGCCGCTGAATTTTAATTCGCTGCACTATGTCTATATC
>NW_016157363.1:219014-241679 GCF_001687245.7 Rhagoletis zephyria | reverse complement strand
TCGTCCACCGGGGTGAACGCCAGTACTCGGCGACGGAGTCTCTCTCCTACCACGAATCCAACACCGAATTTGCGCTCCTTTACGTGGCAACTGTAGTAGACGTCGCAAGGCTTCACGCTTACTTTACCTTGCCCCGTCCATCGCATTTCTTGGATGGCGGTGATGTCAGCCTTTGTCTTCCCGAGGACATCAACCAGCCGGGCAGAGGCAACTTCCCCATTAAGGGTCCGGATATTCCAGGTGCATACCCATGCCGTGGTCGTCATCAGAAAAAGGGGGTCTCATCCGAGGCTGTTTGTTTCTTTTCATTGGGCGGGGTTTTAACGTGGCGAGACCCAAACCCAGCGCACGCGAAGTTTTACGCCTTCTCACTTTAGCTCGCTCCCAAACAGGTGTTTGGTTGCTACCCAGAGGATACGTGGATATAAGTATCCGGACGTTGTGAGCTGCGATTTGAACCGTACGCACAAGAATCGCCTCTGGCCACTCCCAGGTGAATGGCAGTCAAAAGTTTTCCACTTCTGCGCACGGAACCATCCTCCATTAAAGAGACATGTACATATGGATAAGTCTGTACAGTAAAATGAATCGTTATAGGCAGTTAATTTGTTCTTATTAATCTAGTTGTGTTTTAGTTTTACTAGTTTATGTTAACTATGTTTTTAAAAACTTTTACATTGAAAACAAATATTAAAACTCAAAAAAATGTTTGGTAGGTTTTGGTTGGTTATGGTAGGGAATTTTGGTAGGAAAAAAAATTTGTCTGTGGCAACGCTGATCGGTATGCAGTCACCGCCTTGGGGTTATACAGCTTCAAAACTGGCGCACTGGCTAGAGCTGCTTTAAGTTGCTGGAACGCTGCTATTTGTTCATCCTGGAGCACAAACTTCGAGTCTTTCCTGAGTAGATCGGAGAGTGGTTTGGCGATGACAGCGTAGTTCTCGACAAATCTACGGAAGTAGGACGTGAGCCCAAGGAATCTTTGTAGAGACTTCCTATCGTTGGGCAGAGCAAAGTCTCTAATCGCTCTCGTCTTTGTTTCTGATGGCTGTACGCTATTATCGGTAATGATATGCCCTAGAAAATCTACTTTCTTCCGCAAAAACTGACACTTGCTCCACTTGACGTTTAGGCCATTCGCCCCTGCAACCTTCAACACCAGTTCCAGGATCTGGATGCCCTGGACTTCATCCTTGGCGGGAATAATCAGGTCATCCATGTATACCACGACCGTTCCGCTACGTACCAGGTCGCTCAAAACTACAGACACGAACCTCGAGAAAACTGCCGGTGAATTCGATATGCCGAATGGCACGTACAAAAACTCAAATTGTCCGTTGTGTGTCACGAAGGACGTGTAGTTCCTCGAGTCTGCTTCCACCGGAACATGGAAGAATCTATTTAGGAGGTCGAGCGTGGAAAAAACGTTGGCTCCCAGCAGCTGTTCGACAGCGTCATCGATCATCGGCATGGGGAAATTATCGCGAACGATCTTTTCGTTTAAACGCCTGTAGTTGCAACAGAGGCGTTTGCTCCCATCTTTCTTGGCTACGAGAACGACCGATGATGCGTTGTTTGAGTTGCTCGGCTGTATAATGCCCTCTTCCAACCTGCTGCTACCTGGTCCTCAACTATTTTACGATCCGCATATGACAAACGCCTTGGTCGTTCAAATACTGGAACATCGTTCGTCAACAGGATCTTCATCTCCACCGGTGATACGGAGATCTTGACTGGCTTGTAGGCTGCTATCAAACTCCGTACCCTGTCTGCTCGCTTCTTACTTAGATGCAGAAGATCCACTTCGTATTCTGCATCCTGTTCCGTTCCTGCCGGCACACACATGTTTCCAAACGCCGCTTGCAGCTCGCTGATGTGACTCGTAGGTCTCTCTTCGCGAATTTTCACACATTCCGCACCTCGCTCGCATACTCTTGCCTAGCCTGGAGTCGCATGCTCCTGTGGTGATCTCACGACCCGACCACACTTCCCCGCGTTCGAACCGTGTCCACTGACACCACCTCGCATCTCCTCATGCCCACGCTCAACTCTAGCCGCATCTGCCTGTCTAGCACTCTCTCGGAGTCTCCTAGCTGCGTCTTCATCGCTTTGCAGATGAAGTCCAAATCCTCGCTGATCGAGTCTCCAAGACCCTCCTTTACCTGCCTACTGGCTACAACCTCACGCGCCACTGCACCTTCGCATGGATCTGCTCCGTCTGTCCTGCACCAGCGTAATTGCCGCTGGACTCTGTCGCCTTACTCTTAAACACGACGCCGTCTTTGCTCACGATGAGGTCGACTTGCTTCAGGACGTCATTTCCAATCACCATGGAGTAGGTTAGATCTCGCTGCTTCGTCACATGGAATGTGATGTCCACCACGATACCATCGATGCGCATGGGTAAACTAAAACAACCGATTGTGGTCAGCGCGCTGTTCCCTATGCCCACCAATATACGCTTCTCTTCTCTTAATTCGACACCGAGGCCTAGCATCACCAACGTGTCGTTACGCATTAACGAAAGGTCCGACCCCATGTCAATCAATGCCGAGACTGTTCGGTTAGCTAACTCAAAAAATATATCTTTAAAAATCAGACCGCTTTTATTCACCGCCATCATGTTAGCGGCGCTCTCTTGTTTCGCCCCGTTCCCAGCATTTTTTCATTCGTCGGCGCGGTTATAACGGTGAATAACGTATTTAAATTACATGAAATTGCTTTGCTCTAAACAAACAACAAACTTATTGACTTAGCTGAGCTACGTATGGTTCTTCTCCCTCGCCGCTGTCTAATTACTCGCTGTACTTCGCTTGTTAACGTCCCTCGTTGACGATGCTACCTGGCTCTGGCACCGTTTCACTGTCGCGTTAAACGCCGCTATGTACGCCGCTTCGATGCGTGCGTTTGCTGCACCCGTCCCTCGTTGACGGTGCTACCTGGCTCTGGCACCGTTTCACTGTCGTGTTACAACATGGTTATATACGCCGTTTAGGTGCGTGCACTTGTCACTGCGCGCACGCTGCTTTTGCGCACACTTGGCTATTGCGCGTATTTTGATGTTGCGCGCACGTCGCTTATGCGCTTTGCTGCTACGCGCACTTGGCTGCCGCGTGCACGCTGGCTGCTGCGTACTGTTCACTTTTGCGCACGCTTGCCGCTGCGCACACTTACTGCTGCACGCACTTAGCTGCAGCGCACACTTTATTGTGGACTTCACTGCTGCGCGCACTTTGTTTCTGCGCACACTTCACTGCTGCGCGCACTTTACTGCTGCGCGCGCTTTGTTGCTGCGCACACTCGCTGCCACGTGCGCTTCAGTGCTTAACGGGCCCAGCGGTACCCTCGATTGCTGCTACAGCTTGATGGCTGTACCCGGAGCAATGCGCAATATAGCAACTGTATCTTAGGTAACGGTCTGCGAATGGCGTGGTACAGTTTTGCTATATACGCGTCGAAAAGGGAGATTTTTATGGCTGAAATCGCCCCACACTCGCACACGGCCGAATTCCGCTTAAACGCGTCGCACACGCACGTTGCCTGCAGGCGTTTACTATAACACCGGTTTTTTATTGAAGTTCAATTTTAGAACGCACTATGCATGTACTCGTTGGTTTGGTCGAGTTAAAATTTTTCACGCAACCGAACTTAACCGTTTGTTAGCGTTACTTCGCGAATAGCGGTTTGTGTGGCGTGGCTAGCTCAAATCGGCGTTACTTTTTCCAGCTATAATTTTTGCAAAATATTTTCTTGCATAGGTTTTTTTTTTCGTTTATAAATTTGATTTTGTGATCGCAGGTATCAACTTGTGGTTTGAAATTATTAAGTTTTAATTTTCGGCACCGGCTAGCTTATCGCGCACACACACACAAGAAACATACATACATATGTATGCACACGCACAAAAATTTTCGCAAAACACAGTTCTTTCACATTCACGGAGTGTATTTTATCCCACTTCACGACACCACTTGTAGAAAAACAATTTTTAAATTGTTAGTTTCATAGTCTTTATTACGCACAGATATACATATAATTTAATACACAATTATGTGTGAGGATTAATATTCGCGAACTACGCTTGAAGGCGGTTGATTTTACAATGATTATTCTAACGGGTTGTTCATCTTGTCGAAGTCTAGTTTGGGGTGTGTTCAGTGCGGTCCGATCGTTCATTTCGTAGTCTGGTGCGCATGGTTGCATTCGTCCACAATGGTTTGCCTGTCAGGTCCGTTCCTGTAGTCCGTCGTCCCAATCCCACATCTATATGGTGGTAAGAATTTCCTAAAAAGAAACGATGAAACAGGAACAGTCGTGCGAAAACCCAGGTCAATAATATCTGCTGGAAGTGCTGGTTTAAATATACTGCTTTGCTTTTTCCTTGGCTAAATAGATACTTTCAAATTATAATTCACATGAATTATATATCCACTGAGAAACCCCGGTTGGCATGGCATCAAACTTTATATTTTTAAATAACTATGCGCACACCGAAACAATTCGCGGCGATGGCAAAACTGAAACTGAGACAAACAAGTATGGGCATGCCATAGTCAGTGTTGCCGCCGCTCAAAGAACTTTCTAAAAAAAGATCAGACGAAAAAGTTACCAAATGTAAGGAAAAATAACCAACTTTTTTCTTGGATTAACAATTTAGGTCATCACAAATTCTTTTTTATAATACGTATAGAAAAAGTTTAAAACCAAAGAAAATAAATTTTTATTTGCATTTTTAAAAGTAAATTATTTTAAGGCTGTAATATGTAAATACATATTTTATAAAATCAGTTTTCCCTTATTAGATGCATATGTATGAATGTTAATATCTTCGTAAACATTACCAGACTCTAAATTACGTTCTTAAATAAGTACATAGGTACACAGTTTCCAACTTCTTTGTAAGAATCAATGAAATACCTAATCAGCGTGAACAACCACATTGTATATATTTTAAGATTAAGGTTAAACAATTAAAAATTGGTCTTATTGAACTACATCGTCGCTCAGTGCGAAATTCCTCGTATACGCCAAACGTAGTACCGCGTATACGATGGTAAATAAATTTTACAAAAGCGCAAAAAACCGATTTTTTCAAAACTGTGGAATGGTATTTTCACTGAACCTACTTGCTATAAGATTATTATTATTAATCTTAACTTAAATTAATAAAGTAAGCAGTCATGGAAAAAGAACAACCAAATCCCGTTTTTATTGTACATACATGACGTGGTATTGGATTCCGTATATAAGAGGTATTTATATATGTACTATCTAAGTATGTATTCATTTGAAGTAGGCTTTAGCCGACCATGTATATTATGCATTCTGTATATTATAAAACAAATCCATACATATGTAAGTAATATTAATACATTCATTCCAAATATTCGTACTTGGTTTCACTGCTGGGGCTGCCACTGCTGCTGCTACTCTCCTCAACCTCGACAGGTGTAGCTGGCCTATGTCAATTAAAAACTAATGTATATATTGAATAATAACCAAAACGGGAAAGATCTTAACAACTTCACAGGCAAGAAAGAAATAACCAAAATTGGTTAAAAGTAATCAAAACGGCAACACTGGTCATAGCACACACTTTTCTTTCTCTACCTAGCGCAGTGATCGACATGCCACAGCTTCAGCGTTGCCATTTTAGCCGTTTTCCGGCTAGATTTAGCCGGTATTGCTAGCAACTAGCCGGAGAAAATTCGATCTAGCCGGCAGCCGATTTGTTAGCCGGTTTGTAAAAAAAAGTTAGCCGTTTTTAGCCGATTTTACTATTTGCCTAATTTTCAGGTGCAAAAAGTAAACAAGTTGTTCGAAAGCAATAATGCAGACCCAATGAAGATTTTTAATGAACTCAATGTTTTACTTTCGCATCTATGCTCCCTAGTGGTTATTAGCGCGGACACATTTGATCCTATATGCTCCCCGTTGGAACCATACCTTGCTCCATTTCCTCAGTTTTATCACAGTTTTGAAGAGTATTTAAAAACAAAAGTAAGCACAAACGCTTTTGACCACGAAGCCGAGAAAATAATTCGAGAAAATGGTCGCTATTTTATTATCACTTTAATAAAGGAATTACGCCAACGCCTCCCTACAAATATTGCCACACTAAAAAAAATTGACTTTTTTCGGTTGGAAATGCATTAAGAGTAATTAAACCAAAAGTATTTGTTCAACTACAGCAACAAAAACACAAATATAATGCCGACGAAATAACATCCATAGAAATGCAATGGCAACGGTTAACGTTACATACCTGGAGTAATTTAGACTCAACTGTACAATTTTGGGCCGAAGTTTATCATTTACGAAATGCCCTAGGAGAAAACCCTTTTTCTGACCTTTCCAACCTAGTTTTTAGTTTTCTTGTTTTGCCTATAAGTAATGCAGAAGTAGAGCGAATATTTAGTTCAATGAATATAATAAAAACTAAGCAAAGAAATCCAATGTGCGTTAAAACGTTAAACGCTATTTTATATATAAGATACGGTTTAAAACGTGAAGAAAAATGCTGCCATAATTTTACTGTAGATGACGATCTCTTAAAATTAATGAATTCAGGTGATATATACAATAGTGATTCATTTGATGATGAGGAATATACACTCGATATAAATTAATGGTGTTAACTAGTCTTTCGTTTCTTGCGATTTATTTAAATAAAGCATGTGAATTTTCACTAAAACATTTTAGCCGTTTTTAGCCGCTTTTTTTTGCCAATCTAGCCGGTCGGCCCAAAAAGTTCTGGCAACACTGCACAGCTTACTGAGCGCTCTGTGACCAAACGCGTGTTTCACCCATATACGAACAGCGGTAGCGCAGCAATGATTTCCACGCACACAGTCTCATCCATTGAATCGTTTTTATGCAATGGTCGGCATACTAGCGCATTCAAACGATTCAATAAGTGGGACTGTGTGCATTGCTCAGCTGGCGCTATTCGTATGTGAAACACACATGTGCTCAGAGAGCGCTCAGCATTATTTAGGGGTGGCTCACAAGCATAAATATGTTCCGCTCTCAAACCAAATCGTGGTTGCCTCAACTAAGATTTGGTAACTATGACTAAACCATGTGTTGAAAGAAAGCTTATCTCTATTAGCAGAGCTTAATGACATCCTTTTATGAACCATACGTTAAGTTGAATGGAATTTGTAGAAGTATGCTTCAAAAAAATATGTATTAACCAAACCCATCAACTAAATTAACGATTTGGTACACCCTAGATAAATATTAGAAGCTTTAATATATTTAGTTATAATTACCAACCCATGGTAATAGTTCCCAATCCTTGGTAACAATTTCCAAATGTTGTCAAAATTCGGGAACTAAATATCTTTAGTTGTTGAATCTAATCCTTTTTCTCAGTGTACTAAGTTCACAAGATATCGGACCGTAATATTTTTTGATAGACTTCTTTCGCCCTTAGTAACACTCAAGGATATATATTTTTTCTCAGTCATAAGATTTTCATGTAGTAAACTCCACAATTTTTTGCCACTTTTCTTGAGGTCCCGGCTGTACGCAGTAGATCTATTATTTACATTTATGTTTCCTGATTAACCATACTATTTACTTGTGATCCCTTTTTGAATAAATTACAATACAGGAAAAGTCATCTGACTTCCAACTAAGTAAAAGATAACTGTAAAATGCAAAACTGAGAGTGAGTGCAAAACTAACATTTGCCTTAATTTACATTTTTGTCTGCTTGTTTTATTATTGTTGTTGGATTGACTTCAAAACGTTATGAGAGAGGGAGTAGGGGTGTACCAATAAGAATATACAACAAAAGTATAAAAGTCGTTAGAACTTGGAAAGATAGCGGCGGCTGAAATAAAAGGTGTTACACCATGTTACAGTTTTGCTCGTCACTGTATATTGTAACAATTGAGTTGTACCGAGCCCTACAAAGGAATTTATATTGCATAAAGTTTATTATGAACTTATTGAAGAGTTAAAATACAAATTTATTAGTTACCGTAATTGCATGCAAATTTTAAAATGTGACTTCGTCTTTACACCAAAATCGTAATTTTTTTATTATTTTTAACCGACTTCAAAAAAAGGAGGAGGTTATCTATTCGTCGGAATACTTTTTTTTATGTACATATGTTAACGCATATCCGATTTCGATAATTCTTTTTGAAAGGAAAGGTGGGTTTTGGGGTTCAAATCCCCCTAAAGATAATAACCTGAAATAGAAACTGTATCCTTAAGCCAGCTCTGAAAAAAAAATCACAATAAAATTTTTTTATTAAAAAGCACTTTGCTTTTGCTGTAAATTTTCTTGAAGAAATAAATATACGAGCATTTTTTTCTTGAGAGATGCAAACCATGATACAAAAAAGAAGGTAGTTTCATTACTACTATTTTTTGATTATAAAGCCGATTTTTGACATTTCTCCAGATGTAAACATTAAGCATAGCTTTGCCACATTAAAATTTTTTGAGAGGGGAAATTTTCTTTTAAATATTTGGGTTTTAATAAAGAGTAAAATTTACATAAAAAATAGCAAGTTGATGTGGTCGATAATCAAATTTGAATGTTTTTTTCAAGAGATTAAAAGATCCTTTGAATAATATCGATGTGCAGAGATGAAGAAATAAAATAAAATCCAGTTTTGAAACATTTATTTATAAAATTATTTTTTTCATTTTATTTTAAACAAAATAAATATATTTACATAACAAAACTCTTTTTTTTTAATAGTCTGAAAAAGACGCATTGTTAGATTTTTCGTCATTAAAGCATAGTCCGAAAAGAGGGTTTGGAGAAGGTTGAATGGTCTCATATCCCCCACAATTAAAGGAGCCAAAATTCAGAATTCTCCTGAAGGGAAGTATCTAGAAGTAATTCTGTATACAAAACTATCGTGGAAATCTAATGTGGAACACAAAACCTCTAAGGAATTGACAGCATTTTGGCAATGTAAACCGGTGTGGTGGAGCAGATTCTCAATCAAGATCGTGGGAAGTCTGCTTGCAAAACTCAAAGAACTACTGCCGTGTGCTGTACGGAAGCGTTCTCTACAATACGTGGCGCTGCTCTGGATGCACTGCTGCACTTACCGTCACTTTGTCTCTTCCTTAAAGGCCACCTGCAGACTAGAAAGAAACGGATGCCGGTATAGCACTGAGTGGGGCGAGGCGGAAATTGTTAGCGGCAGTGATCCGAGCACTTGTGTCTCTTCAATGCCACAGAATAGTACGCCACCACTACCGTTGTTTTAGAGATTCTATAATGTTGAGTTCCCTGAGGCTGAACGCTGGTTTGATACCAGCAGACTCATACATAATCGAATCTTCACTGATGACTCTAAAACTGACTCTGTGTCAGGATCTGCGGTCTTTATTAGAGTTAATGGGGATAAGACTAACTTTTCTCTTGGGAAGTATGCTTCGGCCTTCCAGGCTGAGGTATTTGCAATCCTCAAGGCCGTGGACTACGTGGTGGAAAATAGGTGGAGGGGAATGAGTTTACATGTCTGCGGTGACAGACAAGCTGCACTTAAGGCATTGGTCTGCCCTCTAACTACTTACTTCTGCAAGAATGTGTAGGCGGCAACCCCTAACTACTTTTATACACATTATATTATCAGCTCTCTGAATGTCCAAATGTTAGACTATAAGTTCAGTTGTCAAAACTCTCATGAGATGATATCAAATAAAAAGTTATTCGTTAGGAACGCGCTAGCGAACCGTAAACCACATGTATAAAGAGTCCCTTGTCAAACAGTCAATAAAACCATTTCGCGAAATTTCTAAAATGATGCCGTCAAATTTGCCCACTCCAAGCCCACTGGCTGTTGCTGAAAATTTGGCTGATAATTGGTAAAAGTTTAAGCAAAACTTTATTATATATGGCGCAGCAACTGGATTATTGAAATTGGAGCAGGAGGCACAAGTGGCAGTTTTCAAGTTATTGGTTGGAGAAGGTGGAATTGAAATTTTTAATGTTTTAAATATCACCGAAAACGAGGCGAAATCTTTGGATGTAGTTTTAAAAAAGTTTGATGAATACTGCATTCCAAAGAAAAATGTGGTCTTTGAACGTTTTGTGTTCAATTCAAGGCAGCAGAAAGATGTCGAGTCATTCGAGCTATTTGTGAAGGACCTGCGACAATTGGTGAAATCGTGTGACTACGGTGCGGCGGAGGACTCCATTTTGAGAGATCGAGTCGTAGTGGGACTGCATGACAAAAAACTGCAAGAAAAGTTGCTAGCAGATCGAGAATTGTCACTGGAGAAGTCTACTGAAATTTGTACGTTGTTCGAGCTTAACAAAGAGCATACCAAAGAGCACAAAATAGTTATACTAAAGCTAGGGCCAAGTATGATAATCATAAAAATAGTACTCAAAATAAGCAATCACAGTATGACAAAAAGCTTGAGAATTGTAAAAAATAAGTGTCCTGCTTTTAATAAAATATGCTTTAATTGCAAAAGGCCCAACCATTTTCGGGCCGTGTGTAGGTATCGCAATCACAAAAAAGTTAATGCCGTTAATTTTGGTGACAGTTATTCTTCACATGACGACCGTGGCTCTATAGAGGGCGAACATATTTATTAGTCAGATCTTGTTCCTGCTGTTGGTGGTGGAGTGAGAACGTGGTATAGCGATATAAAGGTAGAGGGTAAAAGTATTCGATTTAAGGCCTGCTCAAACAGGCGCGGTGCGGCACGGTGCGTTATAATCCCGTACGATATGCGGTATCAAATACCATGGCGGTATATGGGAGCACTCAAACAGACGCGGTATTGGAAGTGCGGTACACCGCGGTACAGAACTCTACCGCAGCATGCAACGTTCACCGCGCGGTTTAAGAAGATATATCGTAAGCAGAGTTGCAATTTAGAGCTAGAGTTCTACCACATATTTTATCTACAAAAGTGCTACAGATTATAAATTCTACCTTTTTCATTATAAAAAACGTGAGTTTAAAGTGCTCGTACTACATTTGTTGGCATAAATGTGATATTCTTTGATTTTATTTCTCACAAAGTAAATAAAATAAAGTTGAACTTTTTCGTTTGTTTGAAAAATGTTTTTCAAATCTGGCAATGTTGCTCAGAAATATGAACGGTAAATTTACTGGAATTTAAAATTCTTTCGCAAAAGGTACATAATGGAGCGCAGATATGGAAATATTTATAAAATCTTTCTTCGTGGTTACGCAGTTGGGGCATCAGGCTGGAAAATTCACCACCTTCTTTTCTTCTCAAATTTATTTCGTGAACCCATCTTCTTTTTCTTAAACATATACATAAATTAAGAACTTTGCAGGATAAAACAAAGATGTAGGCATATTCATATCTTCTGTTTTCTTCGTCGAGAAGTGCTGCTAATAGCAATAATTCGTCCTCAGAGCTTGAGCTGTCCATCGCGAAAATCAGATTTATAATATATGTATAAATTTAGAAGGAGGAATGCGTAGAGTGCCGTCACATGGCAACAATGTTTCGTGCTATACCGCACCGCGCCTGTTTGAGTGCCTTTGCGTATATCGTTACCGCGTATCGTACGGGATTATACCGCGCTGTACCGAGCCGCGCCTGTTTGAGCAGGCCTTTAAGCTACACACAGGTGCGGACGAGAATATTCTCTTCGAAAAAAACATCAGGCACGTGGGTTTGCTTCACAAAATGAAGAAAACAAATGTGTCATTGAAAGTTTTTGGTGGATATGAGATTGAAGTTAGAGGAGAGATAAAATTGACTTGTGCAGCTAATAATATCGTAAAATCGTATAAATTTATTGTTGTCAGAGAAAACCCAGGAATAATACCATTATTAGGAAGGGCAGCATGTGAAGAACTCAACTTCATTAAGCGGGTTGCTGAAATTAAAAATAGCACAAGTTTGGAGGAAACAATAGTGAATTGTGATGTGTTGAAAAATAATAAAAACGTATTTTCTGGTGTCGGAAAATTTCCAGAAGCCTATTCATTAAAGTTAACAAAGAATGTGCAACCTATCGCTAGACCAGATCGCAGGGTTGCACAAAAGTTAATGCAGCCTTTAAAAGATGAGCTAAATCGCCTCGAAAAAACTAAAATCATTAAAAAAGTACAGGAGCCGGTTGAATGGACTTCAAATATTGTCATTGTCGAAAAACCAAACAATACAATTAGAATTTGTCTTGATCCTAAAGATTTAAATAGTTCATTAGTTTTAGAGCAGTTTAACATTCAAACTTTAGAAGAACTTAGATCAAAACTTGTAGGCGTGACAGTTTTTTCGGTGCTGAACCTAAAGGATGGGTTTTTTCATATCGTTTTGGATGAAAAGTCTAGTTATATTTGTACTTTGAGTACGCCTGTTGGACTTTATCGGTATTTAAGACTTCCTTTTGGTTTAAAACCTGCGCCGATGATATTTCAGAGGTATACTAATAAATTTTTTGGAAATATAAATCGAGTTTTTATTTATTTTGACGATCTCCTAATTTTTGCAAGTTCCTTAGAGGAACACGATAAAATACTTAAAGAAGTTATGCATATAGCCTTGACAAATAATATTAAATTTAATAAGGACAAGCATCAATTCAGATTGCCAAAAGTAAAGTACATGGGATTTACACTTTCGAAGGACGGTTTATCCGTTAATGAATCCAGAGTTGTATCTATTTTAAAGTTAAAAAATCCTGACTCTGAAGAAGAATTACAAAAAATATTAGGAATGGTTAATTATTTACGAGATTTCTTGCCTAATTTAGCAAGAGAAACTGAGCCTCTTCGAGAGTTGTTACGGAAAAATGTTCAATTTATTTGGTGGCAAAAACAATCAGATTGCATTAGTCAAATTAAAAATCTTTTGGTAAATGCAACGGCGTTACAAAATTTTGATCCTTTGAAAAGTAAAGCGATTCAGACGGATGCTAGCTCTTATGGCATCGGAGCTTGTCGTTTACAGAGCAAAATACCAATTTCGTGGGCATCACGAACATTAAGTGACACAGAAAAAAAATAAGGCCTAGTAGAGAAAGAGTTGCTTGCAATTCTATTCGCTTGTAAAAAATTTAATTTCTATATATATGGGCGTGAAATTTTAGTTGAAACAGACCACAAGCCTCTTGTTCCTCTGTTTGCAAAATGTATAAATAAAATTCCGTCGATGAGACTCCAACGTATGAGACTCAAGTTGGAAAAGTATAAGCTAAAGCTTTGCTACGTGCCGGGAAAATACCTACACCTTGCAGACGTAATGTCGCGATACACTGATAAAAAATTCGATAAAACAGAAGAGATAAATTTGGAGGGTTGCATTCACCACATTAATATGTCTGAAGAGAAGCGAAATTTGTTTGAAAAAGAAACTCAAGAGGATATAGAGCTGTCAGAAGTAATAAAATTTTTTAAAGAGGGTTGGCCCAAAGCAAAAAATTTGTCACCTTGTCTAAAATACTTAATTAAACTAAAAAATGAGATTATATGCGAAGGAGGTTTAGTTTTGTTGAGTGAAAAAATTTTGGTTCCCAAAAGCCTGCAAAATGAAGTTCTAAATTGGTTGCATGTGTCTCACTCGGGCAGTGAAAAAATGAAAAAAAGAGCTCGAATGCTTTTTTACTGGGTTTGTATAAACAACGACATAGACAGTTACGTAGCTCAGTGCAAAGTATGTCAGAAGCACTCTTATTTTTCGCAGCTATGTATTTTAAACTTGCGCTTTATTTGAATTGAACAAAAACTGTATACTCAAAATATCTATTTATAGGAAATCTAATTAAAAAGCTATACGAAAGTTTGGACCTTGGATTTATACGGGGTTTGTTAAAGTGTAAACTGCACTTTTATAAACAAATAATTAAAATTATATAATTTTAAGATAAATGGCCAATCTAGTTAACATGTATAAAGTTTTGATAAGCACTTGAAATGTCAAGTTTTAGTACTGAATTCAAATTCTTCATCCGTTCATAATAACTTAAAAAAATTTGTTTGTTAAGAAGTGTATCTTAAAATATTTGCCTTGACATTTATGTTAAAAGTGTAAAATATGTAAATGTACCTACATAAACTTTCCCGTGAATACCATCAAAGCATTGGTCTTGAAGGGAATCTATGTATGCATGCATGCATATGAGCAAATTAAAAAGTTGCAATTTACAGTCGAAAAGTACAGTTTTTGTATAGATTATAGATTATTTCCCAACGCTGTGGGGAACTAAGCAAAATGGCCTAGTGTATTTCACAAATATTCAAATACATAATCCACCCACCGATAATTTTATATATTCATTACAAGATAATTTGTTATCAGTCTGAAATAAAATATTATAAATCGGGAGGGTAAAATGGTATTATGTTATTAATTCAAAAATAAAAAATTTCATTTCACGAAGGGGGGGATCAATCTCCCCAAATCCCCCTGGCTACGCCACTGTTTAACGCTAAAATAATATCTTGGGGGAAAGGTGTAAGAATGTGTAGGCAGCAACCCCTAACTACTGTTATACACATTATATTATCAGCTCTCTGAATGTCCAAATGTTAGACTATAAGTTCAGTTGAAAAACTCTCATGAGATGATATCAATAAAGCACATGGAAAGATACAACTTCCAAACTCTGGGTACCAGTTTAATAGGGGGTACCTCCTATCGTCCATAACTATATTATCTTTCATATCACGAAGCACCGAAATTAAAGCCTTACTGGGGCTAACGTTTGCAAAGCACATCCAAATACTTTTCGGTGATTGGCTTTAGAGTAAACGGATTTAATAACTAATTTTTGCGGTGGGCAACATATTTACCGGTCTTTTGTTTCAAAGAAAAAGTTGGTTGGTTGTTTTTCACATATCGCGATGTATGAATTTCCATTTTTGTTATTGCTCAGTTCGAAGACAAATTTCCTTTTAATAAAATGTAAATTAATAAATGTAAATAATTTTTTCACAATAAATAAATGATTATTGAGAACTAGGTATGGCCATGATGCAAAAAAGAAGGTAGTTTCATTGTCACTTTTCGGGCGCCATATTAACTACCTGACAATTAAGCAGATTGTGTCATTTCGTGCTACCATACCTAATCCTCAATATTATTTAGTGTAAAAAAATATATATTTAGAAAATTAAAAGGAAATTTGTCTTCGATCGGAGCAATAACGAAAATTGAAAGTCATACATCGGCATATTTGAAAACGCAACCAACTGACTCTTTCTTTGAAATAAAAGACCGGGAAATATGATGTCCACCGCAAAAATTAGCTATTATTAAATTAGTTTCTTCTAAATCCAGTCACCGAAAAAGATTTGGATGTGCTTTGCAAAGGTAAGGCTTTAATTTCGGTGCTCCATGCTATGATAGATATTATAGTTATGGACGATAGGAGTTACTGCCGGTTGAACTGGCGCCCAGAGCTTGGAAGTAAGTAGTTAGAGGGCTGCCCAATGCCTTAGGTGCAGTTTGGCTGTCACTGCAAACACCTCAGCCTGGAAGACCGAGGCATACTTGCCCAGAGAAAAGTCCAAGAGAGAGTCAGTTTTGGAGCCATCATTGAAGATTCGATTATGTGTGATTCCGGGCTCAGTGCTGGTATTAAACCAGCATTCAGTCGTAGGGAACTAAACATTAAAGAATCTCTTCAACAAAGGTAAAGGTGGCCAATTATCCTGTGGCATAAAAAAAACACAAGTGTTCAGATCTCTGCCGCTAGCAATTTCCGCCTTGCCCCACTCAGTGTTATACCAGCGTCTGTTTCTTTTTAGTCTGCAGGTGGCCTTTAAAGCTTTCCCTCGTATGAAGACACAAAGTGACGGTAAGTGCAGCAGTGCATCAAGAGAAGCGCCACGTATTGTAGAGAAAGCTTCAGGACAGCACACGGCAGTAGTTGTTTGAAGTTTAGCAAGCAGAATTCCCACGCTCTTGATTGAGAATCTGCTCCACTATACCACTGACGCATAATTATGGGTCTGATCATAGAGGTATAAATCCAGAGGATTCCCTATGGTGACACACCCCACGTTTTGCCAAAGACCTGCTTACATTGTCAAAATACTGCCAATTCTTTAGAGGTTTTGTGTTCCACGTTAGATTTACACGACAGCTTTGTATCCTGAATTACTTCTGGATACTTCACTTCACGTTTAATTGTGAGGCAATGAGCCCATACAACCTTCTCCGAAGCCTGTTTCGGACTATGCTTTAATGACGAAATATGTATCAATACATCTTCTTCGGACTATTAAAAAAGAGTTTTGTTATGTAAATTTATTTATATTGTTTAAAATAAAATGAAAAAAAAGCTTTTTAATAAATAAATGTTTCAAAACTGGATTTTATTTTATTACTTCATCTCTGCACATCGATATTATTCAAAGGATCTTTAAAACGCTTGAGAAAAACATTCAAATTCGATTATCAAACACATGAACTTGCTATTTTTTGTATGTAAATTTTACTCTTTTATTAAATCCCAAATTTTTAAAAGAAAATCCCCCCTCTCAAAAAATTTCAATGTGGCTTAATGTTTGCATCTGGAGAAATGTCAAAAATCTGCTTTCTAATCAAAAAATAGTAGTAATGAAACTACCTTCTTTTTTGTATCATGGGTATGGCAGCACGAAATGTCACAATCTGCTTAATTGTCAGGTAGTTAATATGGCGTCCGAAAAGTGACAATGAAACTACCTTCTTTTTAGTATCATGATGCAAACTGATTTAAGAAATTTTGATAGAACAAAATTGGAAGAAATGGAATTCTTGTGCGTCATTTTTTTCGTTTTTCGTGAGAGCTCTTAAAAGTTTAACTGCGAATGAATGCGAATGCGAATTGTCCTAAAAATATGCAATGCATACTAACTTACTGTTGTTTTTTTACACTTTACAGCCTAAAAGAGTTTACCACTGACACACACAAGGACACAAGGATAATAAAAATGAAAGTTCATTTAATTTTTTCGGTATTCGAAATATTAAAAAAATTAGGCAATCGTGAAAAATCACCATCTCAATCGAAAACCAGAAATTAGAAATCGAGGAAAATGAACATTAAAACTTTTTTCTTTAGTTTTTTGATAACTTTTGAAAGTTGAGCGCATCTTGTGTTTCTATTAAACAAGTAATTTTGAAATTACGGGACGACCCTTGAGGATGTGAAATCCGTTCACGTGGTCCCCCTTTTTCGAAGTCGGTTACAAATGTTTGAGTTCTTTGCTAATTTTATGTAACAAAGTATAAACCCCTCCCAAAATATATTCCTGGGTGCGCTTCTGGTCCCATCCTAATTTCTCTTAGATCCGAGAGAATCCGATCTTAAAGTTTTACATGAGAATTGAAGTCGGTTTTGTTTTTTGCTAAAAAATATTTTCGCGTTTTAAATTTTTTCTATTTAATTGATGAATCATGAATGTCAGTAAAAGTGACGATACGGCCATCGTCAGCCATGTTACTGATGCGCNCAAAGTATAAACCCCTCCCAAAATATATTCCTGGGTGCGCTTCTGGTCCCATCCTAATTTCTCTTAGATCCGAGAGAATCCGATCTTAAAGTTTTACATGAGAATTGAAGTCGGTTTTGTTTTTTGCTAAAAAATATTTTCGCGTTTTAAATTTTTTCTATTTAATTGATGAATATTCCGTCCTATGTTGAATATCGTCATCGTCAGTAAAAGTGACGATACGGCCATCGTCAGCCATGTTACTGATGCGCTGACGATCGTCGACGATGAAGACGACGATATTCAGCATAGGCCTGCTAAAAGTGTGAACTCGCCTTGCCACTGATCTTCAATTATGGCATTGGCTAATCATCCGTCACGCTTCAAAAAATGTCGCGGTTTCTTGCTAATTTCAATTACTCGCTGACCAATATTAAAGTGGCTGGCAAAAATATGGAAAGGTAACAAAACTTTAATCATAGCATTTAGCACATGAAAATAATATTAGATACTGATACTGATGTATCAATTTTGCCGCTACTCGACCAATCTCCTGCAATGGTAAATGATGTAGACATAATTGAATTTCAATTTCGCAATTTCAGGCTGAGAAGGTAACTTCAAAAACTATACCAATATAGAACGTTTTTGGGATCAAGTAAGTTTGATTAAAAATGGATTGGGTGAAGCGGACTTTGGAGAATTGTGTGATTTTGTTCATAACATTTTTAGTCTGCCTCATAGTTCCGCAGCAGCTGAGCGCAAATTTTTTGATTTAGCATTAATAAAAACAAAATTAAGAAACAAATTATAACTTAAAACATATTTTTGGTACACTTGCAGGCTGGTGTGATCTATTATTTAATGGTGCAAATAAAACACTTATTCCACCTTCGTTGCCCAACGTTTCGCTGAAATTTCCAGCATCCTCAGGGGCGACTATGTTTATTAAATCCAACAAAGAAATACAAGGAAAAAAGCCAAAAGATGTTAAAATGAATAATACAAGTTGGCATACATGTGTTTGTAAAAACAAAGACAACAATTATGGACTAATGCAAAGAACATATACTCACAATAATATTAAACATTTGCTTTAAACTTAATATTAATACATATACACATAATCAGTACCACTCTCTATGGTAGNCTTTAATGACGAAATATGTATCAATACATCTTCTTCGGACTATTAAAAAAGAGTTTTGTTATGTAAATTTATTTATATTGTTTAAAATAAAATGAAAAAAAAGCTTTTTAATAAATAAATGTTTCAAAACTGGATTTTATTTTATTACTTCATCTCTGCACATCGATATTATTCAAAGGATCTTTAAAACGCTTGAGAAAAACATTCAAATTCGATTATCAAACACATGAACTTGCTATTTTTTGTATGTAAATTTTACTCTTTTATTAAATCCCAAATTTTTAAAAGAAAATCCCCCCTCTCAAAAAATTTCAATGTGGCTTAATGTTTGCATCTGGAGAAATGTCAAAAATCTGCTTTCTAATCAAAAAATAGTAGTAATGAAACTACCTTCTTTTTTGTATCATGGGTATGGCAGCACGAAATGTCACAATCTGCTTAATTGTCAGGTAGTTAATATGGCATCCGAAAAGTGACAATGAAACTACCTTCTTTTTAGTATCATGATGCAAACTGATTTAAGAAATTTTGATAGAACAAAATTGGAAGAAATGGAATTCTTGTGCGTCATTTTTTTCGTTTTTCGTGAGAGCTCTTAAAAGTTTAACTGCGAATGAAACCATTGTCCTAAAAATATGCAATGCATACTAACTTACTGTTGTTTTTTTACACTTTACAGCCTAAAAGAGTTTACCACTGACACACACAAGGACACAAGGATAATAAAAATGAAAGTTCATTTAATTTTTTCGGTATTCGAAATATTAAAAAAATTAGGCAATCGTGAAAAGTCACCATCTCAATCGAAAACCAGAAATTAGAAATCGAGGAAAATGAACATTAAAACTTTTTTCTTTAGTTTTTTGATAACTTTTGAAAGTTGAGCGCATCTTGTGTTTCTATTAAACAAGTAATTTTGAAATTACGGGACGACCCTTGAGGATGTGAAATCCGTTCACGTGGTCCCCCTTTTTCGAAGTCGGTTACAAATGTTTGAGTTCTTTGCTAATTTTATGTAACAAAGTATAAACCCCTCCCAAAATATATTCCTGGGTGCGCTTCTGGTCCCATCCTAATTTCTCTTAGATCCGAGAGAATCCGATCTTAAAGTTTTACATGAGAATTGAAGTCGGTTTTGTTTTTTGCTAAAAAATATTTTCGCGTTTTAAATTTTTTCTATTTAATTGATGAATATTCCGTCCTATGTTGAATATCGTCATCGTCAGTAAAAGTGACGATACGGCCATCGTCAGCCATGTTACTGATGCGCTGACGATCGTCGACGATGAAGACGACGATATTCAGCATAGGCCTGCTAAAAGTGTGAACTCGCCTTGCCACTGATCTTCAATTATGGCATTGGCTAATCATCCGTCACGCTTCAAAAAATGTCGCGGTTTCTTGCTAATTTCAATTACTCGCTGACCAATATTAAAGTGGCTGGCAAAAATATGGAAAGGTAACAAAACTTTAATCATAGCATTTAGCACATGAAAATAATATTAGATACTGATACTGATGTATCAATTTTGCCGCTACTCGACCAATCTCCTGCAATGGTAAATGATGTAGACATAATTGAATTTCAATTTCGCAATTTCAGGCTGAGAAGGTAACTTCAAAAACTATACCAATATAGAACGTTTTTGGGATCAAGTAAGTTTGATTAAAAATGGATTGGGTGAAGCGGACTTTGGAGAATTGTGTGATTTTGTTCATAACATTTTTAGTCTGCCTCATAGTTCCGCAGCAGCTGAGCGCAAATTTTTTGATTTAGCATTAATAAAAACAAAATTAAGAAACAAATTATAACTTAAAACATATTTTTGGTACACTTGCAGGCTGGTGTGATCTATTATTTAATGGTGCAAATAAAACACTTATTCCACCTTCGTTGCCCAACGTTTCGCTGAAATTTCCAGCATCCTCAGGGGCGACTATGTTTTTTAAATCCAACAAAGAAATACAAGGAAAAAAACCAAAAGATGTTAAAATGAATAATACAAGTTGGCATACATGTGTTTGTAAAAACAAAGACAACAATTATGGACTAATGCAAAGAACATATACTCACAATAATATTAAACATTTGCTTTAAACTTAATATTAATACATATACACATAATCAGTACCACTCTCTATGGTAGTCTTGTCATTACTAAATTGTTTATTTTGATATGCATAACATGTAGGCGGCCGCGATGTTGTCCGTATCTTCTTTTTTGTTGATCGTATTCTCCCTTTTTTCTAATATTCTTAAGCTTTCCAAAGTGTATCTCGTCATTTCCCTCTTTTCCTTGTCAATAATCCTAGTGTTAGTGAAATCAGCTGTGTGGCCGCTGTTTAATATGTGCTGTGATAGGGCTGTGCTGTGTTTTTCTTTCCGTATATCTGTTTGTTCGGCTATGCGAACACCTAATGCGCGTTTTGTTGTCCCTATGTACACTTTACCACAGTTTTCGTTCTCTTTGCCCTTACATTTTATTTCATAAACAACGTTGTTTTGTTGCTGTATGTCTAGTGGGCTTTTTGTTCTTGTGTAGATTCTAGCTAACGTGTTATTTGTTTTGTAGGCGAGAGTTATGTTTTGTTCCTTTAATGTGCTGTGATCAAAGTTTTCGCTTAGCTTGGGGATGTAAGTGACGCTGTAGTACTTCTTTGGTGTATTTGCTGTTGCTGTGGTCGGCGTTTTATTTTGCTGATTTCCTATTCGCATTGTTTCTTGTTTTATTAGTTCGCGTATCAGGTGATTGGGATAATTGTTGCTTTTCAAAATGCTGTGTATTTTCTCGATGTTGACTTCGTGAAATTTTTGGTCGCTTATCGTCAGTATTTTGTGTGTAAGATTTTTCGCGGTGCTGATTTTATTTTTTCTTGGTTGGGAGGAGAGATAATTGATCAGGCGTCCAGACGACGTTGGTTTCGAGTACCAGTTTAGAACAATATTGTTGTTGTTTTTGTGTATACGGACATCAAGGAAAGGTATGCTCGCGTTTTCTTCCATTTCCATGGTAAACTGAAGTTTTGGGTGGTATTTGTTTAGCGTCTCTAGAATTGTATTCACGTCGTTGCGGTTTGTTATTGCAAAAATATCGTCTACATATTTGTTGATAAACTTGATGTCAANTATTGCAAAAATATCGTCTACATATTTGTCGATAAACTTGATGCCAATGTTGAAGTGTTGTTTCAGCTCCGAGATGGTGTTGTCCAGAAGGTCGTCCATAATGATGTCGGCAATTGTCGGTGAGAGGGGGTTGCCCATTGGCATTCCAAATGTTTGGGTGTATAGTTTGTTATTGCACATGAAGTAGTTATTATCTTTAAGGCAGAAGTCAAGAATTTGTTGGAATTTGTGTTTTGGAATGCTGGTTGTCCGTTGTATCTGGTCCCACTTTTTCATAATAATTTTTGTGGCTAACATTGTCGGTATATTCGTAAACAAGGAGATGACATCGAACGACACTAAAACATCTTCATCACATACACTTATATTCGTTAATCTCTCTTTCAAATTAAACGCATTCTTCACATTGTATCTCTCTGAAATCAATGGCTTGAGTATTTCTCCGACATATTTGGATAACTTGTAACAGGGGACCATGACTGACGAAGCAATGGGGCGTAAAGGAACTTGCAGTTCGTGAATTTTCGGCAGGCCATATAGCCTTGGCGCTGCAGCTGCGGTGCTGGTGAGAAGCTGCTTTTCCCTTTTGTTTATGTGTTTGGCTTTGTAGAGCTCATCAACTATTTTATTGTTTATTCTCTGCAGAGTGCTCGTTGGGTCTGTTCTTGAAGTTTTGTATGTGTTTTTGTCTTCTAGTAATTTGTTTATCTTTTCAATGTATTCCGATTCGTACATTGCTACTGTCTTATTGCCCTTGTCAGCATCTGTTATAACAATGTTTTTGTGGGATCTCAGAAACGCNCTCTGCAGAGTGCTCGTTGGGTCTGTTCTTGAAGTTTTGTATGTGTTTTTGTCTTCTAGTAATTTGTTTATCTTTTCAATGTATTCCGTTTCGTACATTGCTACTGTCCTATTGCCCTTGTCAGCATCTGTTATAACAATGTTTTTGTGGGATCTCAGAAACGCCTTTGTTTGGTTAAATGCAGCTAAAATGA